>NC_058127.1:27419956-27569261 GCF_914725855.1 Thunnus albacares | reverse complement strand
GGACACAAACCAGTCACTTTTCATCAGAATCGATGCAGACTCACCCAAAATGCTCTGCTGCACTGGCAGAGTCACGGCACACACCGTACATGCATTTTCATGTGTTTCTGTCAATTTCAGTGTTATCAGCCCAAACTAGTCACTTTTCATCACATTCGATCGAGACTCACACCTAATGCATGGTTCTGCTAGCAGAGTGAAGGCACAAACAGAATATGCATTTTCATGTGTTTCTATCAATTTCAGTGTTATCGGACACAAACTAGTCACTTTTCATCACAATCGATGCAGACTCACACCTAATGCTTAGTTCTGCTAGCAGAGTGAAGGCACACACAGAATATGCATTTTCATGTGTTTCTATCAATTTCAGTGTTATTGGGCCCAAACTAGTCACTTTTCATCCAGATCAATGCAGACTCACCCAAACGCTCTGCTGTACTGGCAGAGTCATGGCACACACCGTACATGCATTTTCATGTGTTTCTGTCAATTTCAGTGTTATTGGGCCCAAACTAGTCACTTTTCATCAGAATCAATGCAGACTCGGTCAAAACGCTCTTATGTAATAGCAGAGTGAAGATACACACAGTATATGCATTTTCATGTGTTTCTATCAATTTCAGTGTTATACGACAGAAACTAGTCACTTGTCATCAGAATCGATGCAGACTCACCCAAAACGCTCTGTTGTATTAGCAGAGTCACGGCACACACAGTATATGCATTCTCATATGTTTCTATCAATTTCAGTGTTATTAGACACAGACTAGTCACTTTTCATCAGAATCGATGCAGACTCATCCAAAACGCTATGCTGCACTGTCAGAGTCACGCTATACACCGTATATGCATTTTCATGTGTTCCTATCAATTTCAGTGTTATCAGACAAAAACTAGTCACTTTTCATCAGAATCGATGCAGACTCACCCAAAACGCTCTGCTGTACTGGCAGAGTCATGGCACACACCGTACATGCATTTTCATGTGTTTCTGTCAATTTCAGTGTTTTTGGGCCGAAACTAGTCACTTTTCATCATATTCGATCCAGACTCACACCTAATGCATGGTTCTGCTAGCAGAGTGAGGGCACAAACAGAATATGCATTTTCATGTGTTTCTATCAATTTCAGTGTTATCGGACACAAACTAGTCACTTTTCATCAGAATCGATGCAGACTCACCCAAAACGCTCTGATGTACTGGCAGAGTCAAGGCACACACCGTACATGCATTTTCATGTGTTTCTATTAATTTCAGTGTTATCAGACACAAACTAGTCACTTTTCATCAGAATCGATGCAGACTCAACCAAAACGCTCTGCTGCACTGGCAGAGTGAGGGCACAAAGAGAATATGCATTTTCATGTGTTTCTGTCAATTTCAGTGTTATTGGGCCCAAACTAGTCACTTTTCATCATATTCGATCCAGACTCACACCTAATGCTCGGTTCTGCTAGCAGAGTGAAGGCACACACAGAATATACATTTTCATGTGTTTCTGTCAATTTCAGTGTTATTGGGCCCAAACTAGTAACTTTTCATCAGAATCGATGCAGACTCACCCAAAACGCTCTGCTGTACTGGCAGAGTCATGGCACACACAGAATATGCATTTTCATGTGTTTCTGTCAATTTCAGTGTTATTGGGCCCAAACTAGTCACTTTTCATCAGAATCGATGCAGACTCACCCAAAACGCTCTGCTGCACTGGCAGAGTCACGGCACACACCGTACATGCATTTTCATGTGTTTCTGTCAATTTCAGTGTTATTGGGCCCAAACTAGTCACTTTTCATCATATTCGATCCAGACTCACACCTAATGCTTAGTTCTGCTAGCAGAGTGAAGGCACACACAGAATATGCATTTTCATGTGTTTCTGTCAATTTCAGTGTTACTGGGCCCAAACTAGTCACTTTTTATCAGAGTCGATGCAGACTCACCCAAAACGCTCTGCTGTATTGGCAGAGTCATGGCAGACACCGTACATGCATTTTCATGTGTTTCTATGAATTTCAGTGTTATCGGACACAAACCAGTCACTTTTCATCAGAATCGATGCAGACTCACCCAAAACGCTCTGCTGCACTGGCAGAGTCACGGCACACACCGTACATGCATTTTCATGTGTTTCTATCAATGTCAGTGTTATCAGCCCAAACTAGTCACTTTTCATCATATTCGATCGAGACTCACACCTAATGCATGGTTCTGCTAGCAGAGTGAAGGCACAAACAGAATATGCATTTTCATGTGTTTCTATCAATTTCAGTGTTATCGGACACAAACTAGTCACTTTTCATCACAATCGATGCAGACTCACACCTAATGCTTAGTTCTGCTAGCAGAGTGAAGGCACAAGCAGAATATGCATTTTCATGTGTTTCTATCAATTTCAGTGTTATTGGGCCCAAACTAGTCACTTTTCATCCAGATCAATGCAGACTCACCCAAACGCTCTGCTGTACTGGCAGAGTCATGGCACACACCGTACATGCATTTTCATGTGTTTCTGTCAATTTCAGTGTTATTGGGCCCAAACTAGTCACTTTTCATCAGAATCGATGCAGACTCGTCCAAAACGCTCTTATGTAATAGCAGAGTGAAGATACACACAGTATATGCATTTTCATGTGTTTCTATCAATTTCAGTGTTATACGACAGAAACTAGTCACTTTTCATCAGAATCGATGCAGACTCACCCAAAACGCTCTGTTGTATTAGCAGAGTCACGGCACACACAGTATATGCATTCTCATATGTTTCTATCAATTTCAGTGTTATTAGACACAGACTAGTCACTTTTCATCAGAATCGATGCAGACTCATCCAAAACGCTATGCTGCACTGTCAGAGTCACGCTATACACCGTATATGCATTTTCATGTGTTCCTATCAATTTCAGTGTTATCAGACACAAACTAGTCACTTTTCATCATATTCGATCCATACTCACACCTAATGCTTGGCTCTGCTAGCAGAGTCACGGCACACACAGTATATGCATTTTCATATGTTTCCATCAATTTCAGTGTTATCGGACACATACCAGTCACTTTTCGTCATATTCGATCCATACTCACACCTAATGCTTGGTGCTGGTAGCAGAGTGAAGGCGCACACCGTATATGCATTTTCATGTGTTTCTGTCAATTTCAGTGTTATTGGGCTCAAACTAGTCACTTTTCATCAGAATCGATGCAGACTCGTCCAAAACGCTCTTATGTAATAGCAGAGTAAAGGTACACACAGTATATGCATTCTCATGTGTTTCTATCAATTTCAGTGTTATACGACAGAAACTAGTCACTTTTCATCAGAATCGATGCAGACTCACCCAAAACGCTCTGTTGTATTAGCAGAGTCACGGCACACACAGTATATGCATTCTCATATGTTTCTTTCAATTTCAGTGTTATTAGACACAGACTAGTCACTTTTCATCATATTCGATCCAGACTCACTCCTAGTGCTTGGTTCTGCAAGCATAGTGAAGTCACACACAGTATATGCATTTTCATGTGTTTCTTTCAATTTCAGTGTTATCGGACATATACCAGTCACTTTTCGTCCTATTCCATCCATACTCACACCTAATGCTTGGTGCTGCTAGCAGAGTGAAGGCACACACAGTATATACATTTTCATGTGTTTCTATCAATTTCAGTGTTATCGGACACAAAATAGTCACTTTTCATCAGAATCGATGCAGACTCGTGCAAAACGCTCTGTTGTAGTAGCAGAGTTACGGCACACACAGTACATGCATTTTCATGTGTTTCTATCAATTTCAGTGTTATCAGACACAAACTAGTCACTTTTCATCATATCCGATCCACACTCACACCTAATGCTTGGTTCTGCTAGCAGAGTGAGGGTACACACAGTATATGCATTTTCATATGTTTTTATCAATTTCAGTGTTATCGGACACATACCAGTCACTTTTCGTCATATTCGATCCATACTCACACCTAATGCTTGGTTCCGCTAGCAGAGTCACGGCACACACAGTATATGTATTTTCATATGTTTCCATCAATTTCAGTGTTATCGGACACATACCAGTCACTTTTCGTCATATTCGATCCATACTCACACCTAATGCTTGGTTCTGCAAGCAGAGTGAAGTCACACACAGTATATACATTTTCATGTGTTTCTATCAATTTCAGTGTTATCGGACACAAAATAGTCACTTTTCATCAGAATCGATGCAGACTCGTGCAAAACGCTCTGTTGTAGTAGCAGAGTTACGGCACACACAGTACATGCATTTACATATGTTTCTATCAATTTCAGTGTTATTGGGCCCAAACTAGTCACTTTTCATCAGAATCGATGCAGACTCGTCCAAAACGCTCTTATGTAATAGCAGAGTAAAGGTACACATAGTATATGCATTTTCATGTCTTTCTGTCAATTTCAGTGTTATTGGGCCCAAACTAGTCACTTTTCATCAGAATCGATGCAGACTCGTCCAAAACGCTCTGTTGTAGTAGCAGAGTTACGGCACACACCGTACATGCATTTTCATATGTTTCTTTCAATTTCAGTGTTATCGGACATATACCAGTCACTTTTCGTCCTATTCCATCCATACTCACACCTAATGCTTGGTGCTGCTAGCAGAGTGAGGGTACACACAGTATATGCATTTTCATGTGTTTTTATCAATTTCAGTGTTATCGGACACATACCAGTCACTTTTCGTCATATTCGATCCATACTCACACCTAATGCTTGGTACTGCTAGCAGAGTCACGGCACACACAATATATGCATTTTCATATGTTTCCATCAATTTCAGTGTCATCGGACACAAAATAGTCACTTTTCATCAGAATCGATGCAGACTCGTGCAAAATGCTCTGTTGTAGTAGCAGAGTTACGGCACACACAGTACATGCATTTTCATATGTTTCTTTCAATTTCAGTGTTATCGGACACATAGCAGTCACTTTTCATCATATTCGATCCATACTCACACCTAATGCTTGGTTCTGCTAGCAGAGTGAAGGCACACACCGTATATGCATTTACATATGTTTTTATCAATTTCAGTGTTATCGGACACATACCAGTCACTTTTCGTCATATTCGATCCATACTCACACCTAATGCTTGGATCTGCTAGCAGAGTCACGGCACACACAATATATGCATTTTCATATGTTTCCATCAATTTCAGTGTTATCGAACACATACCAGTCACTTTTCGTCATATTCGATCCATACTCACACCTAATGCTTGGTTCTGCAAGCAGAGTTACGGCACACACAGTATATGCATTTTCATGTGTTTCTATCAATTTCAGTGTTATCGGACACATACCAGTCACTTTTCGTCATATTCGATCCATACTCACACCTAATGCTTGGTTCTGCAAGCAGAGTGAAGTCACACACAATATATGCATTTTCATGTGTTTCTATCAATTTCAGTGTTATCAGACAGAAAATAGTCACTTTTCATCATATCCGATCCAGACTCACACCTAATGCTTGGTTCTGCTAGCAGAGGAAGGGTACACACAGTATATGCATTTTCATATGTTTTTTTCAATTTCAGTGTTGTCGGACACATACCAGTCACTTTTCGTCATATTCGATCCATACTCACACCTAATGCTTGGTTCTGCTAGCAGAGTCACGGCACACACAATATATGCATTTTCATATGTTTCCATCAATTTCAGTGTTATCGGACACATACCAGTCACTTTTCGTCATATTCGATCCATACTCACACCTAATGCTTGGTTCTGCAAGCAGAGTGAAGTCACACACAGTATATGCATTTTCATGTGTTTCTATCAATTTCAGTGTTATCGGACACAAAATAGTCACTTTTCATCAGAATCGATGCAGACTCGTGCAAAATGCTCTGTTGTAGTAGCAGAGTTACGGCACACACAGTATATGCATTTTCATGTGTTTACATCAATTTCAGTGTTATCGGACACATACCAGTCACTTTTCGTCATATTCGATCCATACTCACACCTAATGCTTGGTTCTGCAAGCAGAGTGAAGTCACACACAATATATGCATTTTCATGTGTTTACATCAATTTCAGTGTTATCGGACACATACCAGTCACTTTTCGTCATATTCGATCCATACTCACACCTAATGCTTGGTTCTGCAAGCAGAGTGAAGTCACACACAGTATATGCATTTTCATGTGTTTGTATCACTTTCAGTGTTATCGGACACAAAATAGTCACTTTTCATCAGAATCGATGCAGACTTGTGCAAAATGCTCTGTTGTAGTAGCAGAGTTACGGCACACACAATATATGCACTTTCATATGTTTCCATCAATTTCAGTGTTATCGGACACATACCAGTCACTTTTCGTCATATTCGATCCATACTCACACCTAATGCTTGGTACTGCTAGCAGAGTCACGGCACACACAATATATGCATTTTCATATGTTTCCATCAATTTCAGTGTTATCGGACACAAAATAGTCACTTTTCATCAGAATCGATGCAGATTCGTGCAAAATGCTCTGTTGTAGTAGCAGAGTTACGGCACATACAGTACATGCATTTTCATATGTTTCTTTCAATTTCAGTGTTATCGGACACATACCAGTCACTTTTCGTCATATTCGATCCATACTCACACCTAATGCTTGGTTCTGCAAGCAGAGTGAAGTCACACACAGTATATGCATTTTCATGTGTTTCTATCAATTTCAGTGTTGTCAGACACAAAATAGTCACTTTTCATCAGAATCGATGCAGACTTGTGCAAAATGCTCTGTTGTAGTAGCAGAGTTACGGCACACACAATATATGCACTTTCATATGTTTCCATCAATTTCAGTGTTATCGGACACATACCAGTCACTTTTCGTCATATTCGATCCATACTCACACCTAATGCTTGGTACTGCTAGCAGAGTCACGGCACACACAATATATGCATTTTCATATGTTTCCATCAATTTCAGTGTTATCGGACACAAAATAGTCACTTTTCATCAGAATCGATGCAGACTCGTGCAAAATGCTCTGTTGTAGTAGCAGAGTTACGGCACATACAGTACATGCATTTTCATATGTTTCTTTCAATTTCAGTGTTATCGGACACATACCAGTCACTTTTCGTCATATTCGATCCATACTCACACCTAATGCTTGGTTCTACAAGCAGAGTGAAGTCACACACAGTATATGCATTTTCATGTGTTTCTATCAATTTCAGTGTTGTCAGACACAAAATAGTCACTTTTCATCAGAATCGATGCAGACTTGTGCAAAATGCTCTGTTGTAGTAGCAGAGTTACGGCACACACAATATATGCATTTTCATATGTTTCCATCAATTTCAGTGTTATCGGACACATACCAGTCACTTTTCGTCATATTCGATCCATACTCACACCTAATGCTTGGTTCTGCAAGCAGAGTGAAGTCACACACAGTATATGCATTTTCATGTGTTTCTATCAATTTCAGTGTTATCAGACACAAAATAGTCACTTTTCATCAGAATCGATGCAGACTCGTGCAACATGCTCTGTTGTAGTAGCAGAGTTACGGCACACACAGTACATGCATTTTCATATGTTTCTTTCAATTTCAGTGTTATCGGACACATACCAGTCACTTTTCGTCATATTCGATCCATACTCACACCTAATGCTTGGTTCTGCTAGCAGAGTCACGGCACACACAGTATATGCATTTTCATGTTTTTCTCTCAATTTCAGTGTTATCAGACACAAAATAGTCACTTTTCATCAGAATCGATGCAGACTCGTCCAAAACGCTCTGTTGTAGTAGCAGAGTTACGGCACACACAGTACATGCATTTTCATATGTTTCTTTCAATTTCAGTGTTATCGGACATATATAAATATATGTTTTCGACTTCGCATCAAAAAAGAGTGTTTTGCGAGGATAACAACAGTAAAGGTACTTCCCATGTCATTCAACAGAAATTAGTGATTTCTCATCAGATCTGAACCTGAATCATTCAAAATCACTAAATTCATGAGCACTTTCATGTTACACAGAATAGTAGTTCTCTTTTGGCCATTTTCCACTTAGTCTGCATCAAAAAAGAGTGTTTTGTGAGGATAACAACAGAAAAGGCATTTCCTGTGTCATCATGCAGAAATTAGCGGTTTTTCATCATATATGAGCCAGATCATCCAAAATCACTCATTTCATGAGTAGTTTCATCAGGCACAGAATAGTAGTTCATAATCTCTCTTTTGGCTGTTTTCTACTTACTCTGCATCAAAAAAAGAGTGTTTTGTGAGGATAACAACAGAAAAGGCACTTCCCACGTCATCGTGCAGAAATTCGTGGTTTTTCATCATATATGAGCCTGATCATCCAAAATCACTCATTTCATGAGCAGTTTCCTCATACACAGCATGATATCTGGATCTGTCATGTTTGGCCTTTTACCATGTACTGGGGCTCCAAAAGTAGTGTTTTGCGAGGATGACAGCAGAAAAGGCACTTCCTACGTCATCGTGCAGAAATTAGTTGTTTTTCATCATATATGAGCCTGATCATCCAAAATCACTCATTTCATGAGTACTTTCATCAGGGACAGCATGATATCTGGATCTGTCATTTTTGGCCTTTTCCCATGTACTGGGGCTCCAAAAGTAGTGTTTTGCGAGGATGACAGCAGAAAAGGCACTTCCTACGTCATCGTGCAGAAATTAGTGGTTTTTCATCATATATCAGCCTGATCATCCAAAATCACTCATTTCATAGGCACTTTCATGTTACACAGAATAGTAGTTCATAATCTCTCTTTTGGCCGTTTTCTACCTACTCTGCATCAAAAAAGAGTGTTTTGCGATGATAGCAAAAGAAAAGGTACTTCCCATGTCATTCAATAGAAATTAGTGGTTTTTCATCAGATCTGAACCAGAATCATCTAAAATCACTAAATTCATGAGCACTTTGATGTTACACAGAATAGTAGTTCATAATCTCTCTTTTGGCCGTTTTCTACTTACTCTGCATCAAAAAAGAGTGTTTTGCGATGATAGTAAAAGAAAAGGTACTTCCCATGTTATTCAATAGAAATTAGTGATTTTTCATCAAATCTGAACCTGAATCATCCAAAATCACTAATTTCATGAGCACTTTCATTTACGTCATTCATAATCTCTCTTTTGGCTGTTTTCTATTTAATCTGCATCAAAAAAGAGTGTTTTGCAAGCATAACAACAGAAAAGGTCATTCCCATGTCATGATGCAGAAATTAGTGGTTTTTCATCATATATGAGCCTGATTCTCCAAAATCACTCATTTCATGAGCAGTTTCATCATACACAGAATGGTATCTGGATCTGTCATTTTTGGCCTTGTCCCACATACTGGGGCTCCAAAATGAGTGTTTTGCGAGGATAACAGCAGAAAAGGCACTTCCCATGTCATTCAACAGAAATTAGTGGTTTTTCATCAGATCTGAACCAGAATCATCCAAAATCACTAAATTTATGAGCACTTTCATGTTACACACAGTAATAGTTCATAATCTCTCTTTTGGCCGTTTTCTACTTACTCTGCATCAAAAAGAGTGTTTTCCGATGATAGCAAAAGAAAAGGCACTTCCTATGTCATGATGCAGAAATTAGTGGTTTTTCATCAGATCTGAACCAGAATCATCCAAAATCACTCATTTCATGAGCACTTTCACCTTACACAGTATAGCAGTTCATAATCTCTCTTTTGGCTGTTTTCTACTTACTCTGCATCAAAAAAGAGTGTTTTGCAAGGATAACAACAGAAAAGGCATTATGTCATCGTGCAGTAATTAGTGGTTTTTCATCATATATGAGCCAGATCATCCAAAATCACTCATTCTGCATCAAAAAGAGTGTTTTGCCAGGATAACAGCAGAAAAGGTACTACCCATGTCATTAAGCAGAAATTAGTGGTTTTTCGTCATGCATGAGCCAGATCATCCAAAATCACTAAATTCATAAGCAGTTTCATCTTACGCAGAATAGTCATTCATATTCTCTCTTTTGGCTGTTTTCGACTTCGCATCAAAAAAGAGTGTTTTGCGAGGATAACAACAGAAAAGGTACTTCCCATGTCATTCAACAGAAATTAATGATTACTCATCAGATCTGAACCTGAATCATTCAAAATCACTAAATTCATGAGCACTTTCATGTTACACAGAATAGTAGTTCTCTTTTGGCCATTTTCCACTTACTCTGCATCAAAAAAGAGTGTTTTGTGAGGATAACAACAGAAAAGGCATTTCCTGTGTCATTGTGCAGAAATTAGTGGTTTTTCATCATATATGAGCCAGATCATCCAAAATCACTCATTTCATGAGTAGTTTCATCAGGCACAGAATAGTAGGTCATAATCTCTCTTTTGGCTGTTTTCTCCTTACTCTGCACCAAAAAAGAGTGTTTTGCGAGGATAACAACAGAAAAGGCACTTCCTATGTCATCGTGCAGAAATGAGTGGTTTTTCATCATATATGAGCCAGATCATCCAAAATCACTCATTTCATGAGTATTTTCATCAGGCACAGAATAGTAGTTCATAATCTCTCTTTTGACTGTTTTCTACTTACTCTGCATCAAAAAAGAGTGTTTTGCGAGGATAACAACAGAAAAGGCACTTCCTATGTCATTGTGCAGAAATGAGTGGTTTTTCATCATATATGAGCCAGATCGTCCAAAATCACTCATTTCATGAGCAGTTTCATCATTACAGAATGGTATCTGGATCTGTTATTTCTGGCCTTTTCCCATGTACTGGGGCTCCAAAAGTAGTGTTTTGCGAGGATAACAGCAGAAAAGGTGCTTCCCATGTCATTGAGCAGAAATTAGTGGTTTTTCATCAGATCTGAACCAGAATCATCCAAAATCACTCATTTCATAGGCACTTTCATGTTACACAGAATAGTAGTTCATAATCTCTCTTTTGGCTGTTTTCTACTTACTCTGCATCAAAAGAGAGTGTTTTGCGAGGATAATAACAGAAAAGGCACTTCCTATGTCATCGTGCAGAAATTAGTGGTTTTTCATCATATATGAGCCAGATCATCCAAAATCACTAATTTCATGAGCAGTTTCATCATTACAGAATGGTATCTGGATCTGTCATTTCTGGCCTTTTCCCATGTACTGGGGCTCCAAAAGTAGTGTTTTGCAAGGATAACAGCAGAAAAGGCACTTCCCATGTCATTGAGCAGAAATGAATGGTTTTTCATCAGATCTGAACCTGAATCATCCAAAATCACTAATTTCATAAGCACTTTCATCTTACGCAGAATAGTAGTTCATAATCTCTCTTTTGGCTGTTTTCTACTTAGTCTGCACCAAAAAAAGAGTGTTTTGCGATGATAGCAGTAGAAAAGGCTCTTCCCATGTCATGGTGCAGAAATTAGTGGTTTTTCATCAGATCTGAACCTGAATAATCCAAAATCACTAAATTCATGAGCACTTTCATGTTACACAGAATAGTAGTTCATAATCTCTCTTTTGGCTGTTTTCTACTTACTCTGCATCAAAAAAAGAGTGTTTTGCGAGGATAACAACAGAAAAGGCACTTCCTATGTCATTGTGCAGAAATGAGTGGTTTTTCATCATATATGAGCCAGATCATCCAAAATCACTCATTTCATGAGCAGTTTCATCATTACAGAATGGTATCTGGATCTGTCATTTCTGGCCTTTTCCCATGTACTGGGGCTCCAAAAGTAGTGTTTTGCGATGATAGCAGTAGAAAAGGCTCTTCCCATGTCATGGTGCGGAAATTAGTGGTTTTTCATCAGATCTGAACCTGAATCATCCAAAATCACTAATTTCATAAGCACTTTCATCTTACGCAGAATAGTCATTCATAATCTCTCTTTTGGCTGTTTTCGACTTTGCATCAAAAAAGAGTGTTTTGTGAGGATAACAACAGAAAAGGCACTTCCTACGTCATCGTGCAGAAATTCGTGGTTTTTCATCATATATGAGCCTGATCATCCAAAATCACTCATTTCATGAGCAGTTTCATCATACACAGCATGATATCTGGATCTGTCATGTTTGGCCTTTTCCCATGTACTGGGGCTCCAAAAGTAGAGTTTTGCGAGGATGACAGCAGAAAAGGCACTTCCTACGTCATCGTGCAGAAATTCGTGGTTTTTCATCATATATGAGCCTGATCATCCAAAATCACTCATTTCATGAGCAGTTTCATCATACACAGCATGATATCTGGATCTGTCATGTTTGGCCTTTTCCCATGTACTGGGGCTCCAAAAGTAGTGTTTTGCGAGGATGACAGCAGAAAAGGCACTTCCTACGTCATCGTGCAGAAATTAGTTGTTTTTCATCATATATGAGCCTGATCATCCAAAATCACTCATTTCATGAGCAGTTTCATCATACACAGCATGATATCTGGATCTGTCATTTTTGGCCTTTTCCCATGTACTGGGGCTCCAAAAGTAGTGTTTTGCAAGGATGACAGCAGAAAAGGCACTTCCCATGTCATTGAGCAGAAATTAGTGGTTTTTCATCAGATCTGAACCAGAATCATCCAAAATCACTCATTTCATAGGCACTTTCACGTTACACAGAATAGTAGTTCATAATCTCTCTTTTGGCCATTTTCTACTTAGTCTGCACCAAAAAAAGAGTGTTTTGCGATGATAGCAGTAGAAAAGGCTCTTCCCATGTCATGGTGCAGAAATTAGTGGTTTTTCATCAGATCTGAACCTGAATAATCCAAAATCACTAAATTCATGAGCACTTTCATGTTACACAGAATAGTAGTTCATAATCTCTCTTTTGGCCGTTTTCTACCTACTCTGCATCAAAAAAGAGTGTTTTGCGATGATAGCAAAAGAAAAGGTACTTCCCATGTCATTCAATAGAAATTAGTGGTTTTTCATCATATATGAGCCAGATCATCCAAAATCACTCATTTCATGAGTACTTTCATCAGGCACAGAATAATAGTTCATAATCTCTCTTTTGGCTGTTTTCTACTTACTCTGCATCAAAAAAAGAGTGTTTTGTGAGGATAACAACAGAAAAGGCACTTCCTATGTCATTGTGCAGAAATGAGTGGTTTTTCATCATATATGAGCCAGATCATCCAAAATCACTCATTTCATGAGCAGTTTCATCATTACAGAATGGTATCTGGCCTTTTCCCATGTACTGGGGCTCCAAAAGTAGTGTTTTGCGATGATAGCAGTAGAAAAGGCTCTTCCCATGTCATGGTGCAGAAATTAGTGGTTTTTCATCAGATCTGAACCTGAATCATCCAAAATCACTAATTTCATAAGCACTTTCATCTTACGCAGAATAGTCATTCATAATCTCTCTTTTGGCTGTTTTCGACTTTGCATCAAAAAAGAGTGTTTTGTGAGGATAACAACAGAAAAGCTACTTCCTACGTCATCGTGCAGAAATTCGTGGTTTTTCATCATATATGAGCCTGATCATCCAAAATCACTCATTTCATGAGCAGTTTCATCATACACAGCATGATATCTGGATCTGTCATTTTTGGCCTTTTCCCATGTACTGAGGCTCCAAAAGTAGTGTTTTGCGAGGATGACAGCAGAAAAGGCACTTCCCATGTCATTGAGCAGAAATCAGTGGTTTTTCATCACATCTGAACCAGAATCATCCAAAATCACTCATTTCATGAGCACTTTCACCTTACACAGAATAGCAGTTCATAATCTCTCTTTTGGCTGTTTTCTACTTTGCATTAAGAAAAGAGTGTTTTGCCAGGATAACAGTGGATATCCGCTGTTATCCTGGCAAAACTAATATCTGCAGCATTTCCTATGTCATGCTGCAGATATTAGTGGTTTTTCATCAGATCTGAACCTGAATCATCCAAAATCACTAATTTCATGAGCACTTTCACCCTATCCCTAACCCCAACCCTATTTAATCCAGACTCACACCTAATGTTTGATTCTGCTAGCAGAGTCACGGCACACACAGCTTATGCTTTTTTATGTGTCTCTATCAACTTCACTGCTGTTCACAACAAACTAGTCACTTTTCATCACATTCAATCCAGACTCATCCCAAACGCTTAATTCTACTAGCAGAGTCTTGGCACACACAACATATGTTTTTTCATGTGTTTCTAGCCATTTCACTGCTATTCCACACAGACTAGTCACTTTTCATCATATTCGATCCAGACTCACACCTAAGGCTTGATTCTGCTAGCAGAGTCACTGCACACAGAGCATATGCTTTTTTAAGTGGCTCTATCAATTTCTCTGCTATTCGACACAGACTAGTCACTTTTCATCAGATTTGATCCAGACTTACACCTAATGCTTGATTCTGCTAGCAGAGTCAGGGCATGCACAGAATACGCTTTTTCATGTGTTTCTATGAATTTCAATGTTATTCCACACAATCTAGTCACTTTTCATCATATTAGATCCAGACTCTTCCCGAATGCTTAATTCTACCAGCAGAGTCCCGGTACACACAGCATATGCTTTTTTATGTGTTTATGTGTCAATTTCACTGCTACTACCCCAACTATGAATTGTTTAAGCTTCTGCTGTCTAGTAAACGGTACCAAAGCCTCAAAGCTTGGACCAGCAGGCTCTGGGACAGTTTTTTCCACCAGACAACCAGGCTTACGAAAAATGAACACTAATTACCTGTCTGCACATTACACACACACACACTCACACAGCAGTTTACAAACACTACACTATACATATCACTACCACACTGTAAATCTTACTTCATTGTGTTTCTGTCTTACATGCTATATTGCTGTTACTGTGCTGCTATATTGCTGTTTGATTGCTGTTTGATTGATTATTGCTAGTTGTTGCTGCTGCAAAGTCGAGGAACACAAACACCAACACTAACTTAGCTGGTAGGCAGCAGGTTACTGTTAATGTACTTACTAGCAGTAAATAGGAGCAGTTGGGCGGTCTGATGTCTCTTTAATTAATAGTACTAGTAACTTATCAAGCAGGATGACTAAACTTATTAACACTAGCATACTAGCTCACACTCAAAGTCTTTCTCAGGTCACAACTTGCCACAGTTTTTTTATTTAATGTTTAGGAGCTTAAACATGTAACTGGTCAACTGACAAATGTGTCTTATTTTAACGTTACTATGACTGATATGAGATTCTGAGATTCCAGAACTCATTGGTCGAGATCATCTTCCCACAGTGTGATTCATCCAATGATTGATCTGCGTGCACTTTTTTGATCTGTCTGAAGCACAGAGTCTACAGAGACATTTTCTATGTTTAAATTTATACGTTTTTTTTCAACTATTTTAAGGTCTTTCATCCATGTCTTACATCACTTCACCCCCATATTACCCATATTATCAAAGTTCGAGCCTTGCTTGAACTGTTGAGTCCTAGCATCAAATCTGAGTCTTACATACATCTCTCTGATTGATGAACATAAGCTGACTGTTTGGGTTTTAATATTCAGAGAAGAAAAATTAGATCTACAAATGATTGCACCCTCACAAAGAAAAAACTCATGGATACTACATATGCAATTTCAAGTTGTGGTCTAACACAATGTATTGAGAGATAGCTTTCAACATTTTTAAAGTGGATTTACAGCCTTTACTATAGCTACCTTCAGTTTTTGAAATGAAATTACTTATCTTTTTTAAAATAAGCATGTCAATATGTATGATAACAAAAAACACTGCCAGGGCAGCATCTCACAAAAAGAACAAATGAAGTTGTCAGCTCTCACAAATAAGTGTATATCACTTTTTTAACGATGCACACCGGCAAAATACAGACACGTCTCAGCTCTAGGCTTTCCTCAGTGTTACTGAAACAATTGTGGGTGTGACCCCTACTAAACAGCAGCCAGGAACCTGCTGGTGATTACTTATCTTGCAAGGCAGCTGGATTCGCAAGATCATGACATCACGAGAGAATCCATCTTGTCAGGCTTCAAGTTATGCACTTGTATCTGAACTTGAATGGGGACAAAATAATTTAATTGTGTGGCTCCTCTAGACTCTCAAATGTTTGGACCAAATGGATGAAATTCTGACAGTGAAACGACTCATTTTGCGGTTGCGTGATGCCCAAAAAAATGTACCCATCATTTTACAGCCACAACAGTTGCAACAGAGTAGTCTGCGGCAGAGCCTATGATGTAAGCAAGTGTCAGTAGTGTTTTTGTAATTACTCTCATTGCCAGAGACAAAAGTCCCACAGTTGGGCTTTAACTGTATGAATACATGCATTTTTTGTACAGTATAAAACCAATATTTGCTTGGAATTTACTGTAAATAGATGAGACAATCACATACAATTAAAGCCTAAAACTCTCAAGATACCCTTAATGGGTGTTAAAGGAGGGTAATTTGAATATAATTTTACATAACTTTATTGTGTTTTACATCCAGAAATCTATGCTTTGATGTGACATTCTTAAGGATAAAATGGATAATTCTATGAATTTACAAAAGAATACTGTATAAAACAAGCCTTCATTTAAATAAGGTAATTTTAAGGTATTTCTTCAATGTTTTCCTTTTTTTGTGCAGATTTATACATTTGTTTAACATCCTAGCAATATTTTATAATGAATTGCTATTTTTATTTTACAATAGTTGGACTGTAAAAATGCAGATAATGTCTACAATAGATATCTATATATATATATTTTTAAATTCTCTGTAGAATAACAAAAGGATTTTTTACTGTTATTTGACACTAACTGTTTGGCACCTTTTGCTGCCAGACTTTCTACCATTTTTTTTTTTTTTTTTTTTACATTTTTTTACATTAAATTTAGTTATTTAGTCATTAAGTTTTACTGTAAAAAAACAGAAAGTTGCCTTAATTTTCCATTAAGTAATAGGATGTGTATTTTTTGTATTTTTACATAGAATTCAATGTAATTTAACATTCAAGACCATTAAGTAATTGAATCCTGTTAAAAAAACTATAATATTCCATTATTTTAATTTACAGATTGCAGCCTTTATTTTATGTAATGTAATTTACTGTGTTTTATGGTATTAACACTTAATGTAGAAAAAAACTGTAAAATAATACAGTAAATTTCTTTGAAATAACTTTTTTTTTTTTTACAGTGTGGATCTGATGAGAGAATGCTATTTTCCACCATGAAAGTAGAAAGGCTTTTTCTGGTGAGATGCTCCCAAAACACTGTTTTTAAGGAAGAAGAAGTGGAAAACAGGTAGAAGTGAAAGAAAAAGGTATCACTGTTTTTCTGTGATTCTGGGTTAGATCTGATGAGAAAACACAATTTTTTCCACTATGAGACTGGAAAGGTGTTTTGCTAAGGATAAGCTCCCAGTATACTGTTTGTACAGAAGAAACAGTGGAAAATGGACAGTACGGAAGACAAAAGGTTTTTGTTTGTCCATCCTGAAACTCTTCATGGAATCACTGTTTTTCCATGGTTCTGGGCTAGATCTGATCAGAAAAAGATATAGACAAAACACGTTTCTAAGTGAAAACAAAAGGTCTTTGTCTGTCTACAGTGAAATTCTTTATACAATCAGTGTTTTTCTATGAGTCTGGGTTAGACCTGATGAGAAAACATTAATTTTTCCACCATGAAAGTCGGAAAGGTGTTTTTCTAGGGTGAAGGTAAAAGAGCAGTGTTTTTACAGCAGAAACAGTGGAAAATGAAAATGAAGGTCTTTGTCTATCATTCGTGAAACTCTTCAATGGTGGAAAAACTGTGTATTCTTATCAATATAGCTCTCAGTGATGAAAAAGAGTTGTTTTCTGAAAGTGTTTCACAAAAGTCAGACAAAAACCTGTATCCTTCATTTTTCCCCCGCTTTCAAAATGTCTCCTATAAAAACAGTGTTCTAGGAAAAACACCTGTACACTCCAATTGTGGAAAAATAGCATTTTCTCTTCAATATGTCTCACAATAATCAAAAACAGTGGTTTTTGAAAGTCTTTTAGAATACTCAGCCTCATTCTTTCTTCATGTGTTTGCTTGCCCATTGCAGTCTATTGTGAAAACTGTGTTCTGGGAGCTTCTCCCAAGCAAAACACCTTTCCACTTTCATGGTGGAAAAATAGCATTTTCTAATCAGGTCTAGCCCAAAATCATCAAAAACAGTGATTGTAGAAATAGTTTCAGGAAGATAGACAAAAACCTTTTTTTCTCCACATCTGTCTGCTTTTCACTGGGAGTTATTTTTACAAGAGAATCACTACTTCCATGGTGGAAAAATCGTGTCTTCTCATCCATATAGCTCACAATGATGAAAAACAATGGTTTTCAAAAGAGTTCCAAAAAATCAGCGAAACACCTGTTTTCTTCACATTCCCCCTGTTTTAAATTCCACTGCTGTACAGTTTTTTTACTGCTGTAAAAACTGTGCTCTGAGACAATCTGCCAAGAAAACCACATTTCCACCTCTATGGTGGAAAAGTAGCATTTTTTCATCAATATAGCTCACAATGATGAAAAACAGTGGTTCTAGAAAGTGATTCAGTAAAGTCAAACAAAAACTTGTTTTCTTCATATTTCCCCAGTTTTCAATCTCTCTACTGTTAAAACTGTACTCTGGGACATTCACCTGAGAAAAACACTTAAAAAATAGTATTTTCTCATCGATATACAATATACACAATAATCAAAAACAGAGATTTTGGGAAGTTGCCTATTGCAAAATGCATTTTGGCAATTCAATATGTAAAGTGGAAATGCAACCCTCAATTCAGTTTCAGTTATTTTGATTAAAAATTAAAGTGAAATGCTCAATCAATTGCATTTTATATTGTTATGTTTTTTGGTCTCTTTATTCAATGTAATGCATTTTGGCACTGGTACTTCAATGTGCCAGCAAAACAATGCCCTCAGTCTATTGCATTTACATTTACTTGTCACCATGCACTTTTGGTGTCAAAATTCCAATTGAAATGCCCTCTCAAGCTCCTGTGGGAATATCTAAATATGTTTCCAAATAAAAGGTTGGATGTATTTATACATGTAATTTTACAGTGTGCATGTTAGAAAGCTGTATACCCTGATAGTAAAGAATACAGCTTGCATTAATGACCTATAGTAAGATGAGCCTACAGAAAACATGTATTTCTTTATTCCAATCAATATTTCAGAGGATGGGACACAAATGAACACAGATAGTCAAAGCAGATGGCCACCTACCAAGAACTGGGTTCTGCTTGAGGTTTCTTCCTGTTAAAGGGGAGTTTTTCCTTACCGCTGTCACCAAGTGCTTGCTCATGGGGGAATTGTTGGGTCTCTGTAAATTAAAGTGTATGGTCTAGGCCTGCTCTATGTGAAAAGTGCCCTGAGATGACTTTTGTTGTGATTTAGTGCTATATAAATAAAATGGAATTGAATTGAATTCAGATAATAAGGGAAGACCCTGCTTCTTCATTATGGACATTTTTTCCTAGAGTTAAAACAATGCCTTTAACTATGTGTATTTATCTATGAAGGGAACATGGAAGGACATGCCACTTCGGGAACATGGCATTTTGTACACTAAATGAGCATACATTAAAGCTTTTCTCCACATACATTTTCATGTTCCTACTGGCTAATCAACATACCATTTTGGTCCTATAAAAATGACCAAAAAATGCTACCATGCTTTGTTTAATACATAATAATATCTTCATTTCCATTAGTGGTAGAGACTAGGGGTGTGCCTGAATACAAATACATTATTCGGCAAAGCACAAATAGTGTTTTTTTTTTATTGTTTTTTTTTTTTTTTTTTTTTTTTTTTTTTTTTTACAAATATTTGTTTCATACAAATATTTTAAAAATTATTTGTTTTTGGGAAGAAAAAAAACCCCTGTCAAACACCAGCATGCAGGTCAGTTAAATTGTTTTCTTAGTCTCCTTCCTCTGCTCTGCTGTAATGTCTATCAGCAGGTCTCAACAAGGGGAGTCACATCCACCTGCTACATGACACACATTTCCTAATTTGGACATCACTCCTGGAGTTGGGGGTGTTCCCCAGAGATAAAGCTGAGCTACTGACATACGCAAAGGATTCCCAAGGGACACTCTATAACCTGTTGTTCCCCTTCTCCTTTCCACAAAGTTAGGTTGTAAAAAATAGACAATAAATGAAAAGTGCAAAGTAATAATCACCTTAGAAGTTCTAAACTATATGTTACATGGTGTGCTGTCTCTGTGTTATGGCTGTATAAATAGGTATAGGTCTGCCTGCAATGAGGCAATGAGTAAAGTTTTTGAGTAGTCAGCGCAGTTGTCTATGATCTGGGAGACTCCAGGTCGAGACCTGGTGTGGGGACCTCCTTTGTAAGGTAGTTTATTCATGAACACTTATTGTAACACCTTAATTTTCTAAAATTAAAAGCATCACAAAAATAGGATTTTTAATCCTCTTTCCACTTTTATTCAAATACAAAATACAAATAATTTTGCTGCCTCAACAAATACAGATGCAAATACAAATACTGGACTCTTTGCACATCCCTAGTTGAGACCTCAAATATTGGTACAAAATTAATAAAAGATTGTATTTAAAGAAAAAATAATGACTGATACCACATGGGTGCAAAAATGGGTTTATAATACTCTCAGTATCACTCTTGTTTAGGAATTTGCACTTTCTTCCAAATCTAGGGCATTACAGAAAATCAATGGGCAAGCAGTACAACCTTTAATGGTTCAGTGATACTGAGAACACGTTTGTCCTCCATCCTACAAAGTTTGGTGAGGCTAGGAATAATACTTTTCAAGATATTAATGTCCAAACATAGCTTTCCAGATAAGGTTTTTTTTTTTATGTGAGTGTTAAAATATTAAGGGCCATAAAAAATATAAAAACATTGGAATTAAACAAAAATATTTTATAGGCCTTAGTTTTGGGACCCAAACATTATACAGACAACCTAAGCTAACACTAGCAAAGTAACTTAGCTAAAGTTAGATATGTTTACTGCTGTTTGCTCACTAATTTGCAACACTAGTGGCAACAGTGATGGCAGAATAATTTCTGTGGTAAACATACAAGCATTTAAATTCCTTATCTTACCTGACAGGGTCCCGTTTCAGGGTTATAAACCACTCAGGGACTGCTATGTCAGTCGGGAGCTTGGTGATGTTGATGCGTATTTATTGCATACCACATACAAACAAGTTCCATCAAGTAAGCCCACAGACAGTGAAAAAAGTATTGGTAGTCTACAATGTACAGAACATTAATTATGCTATACTACACTACAATACCACAGCTGACACGTGTTCTTTGGAAAAAGGTTAGGCCATGGCACTGCCTCTTATTAGTCCTGAATAGCTAATGCTACTAGTCACTAACATGCTTATTATATTTTCATGATGATAATGAGTTAGAGATGATCCAAGTGAGCAACCGACCTCCATGCTCAGCAAACAGAAAAAGAAGGGCCCTGGGTCATCCAGTCTCGTCGGTTGACTTTTACCAGTGTTGGGCCATGGCTACGAGTTTGGCTATCAGCAATAATAATAATTATTAAAATCAATTAAATTATTAATAAGAATTAATAATAACGGGGCACCACCCTGGACTCAGCGAAAAAGATAGCCAATTCAGTCTCAAAGTGTACTAATCTATGAATTTGGGACTTTGATTAATAATTAATTTAATAACTATAAACAAATTCACCATATCAATAGCTAGTTAAGGTTGAAGGATTTGGAGTTCTTCACAGAGCAGGGGTTGGCAAAACTCATTCCTGTGCAACATTAAAACAGACAACAGGTATATCCAAAAGCATTTATTTAACAAAAGGGTAAAAGCAACAAACAATACTAATCTAGCTAAGTGTACCTATATACAAGTGTGTGTGTGTGTGTGTGTGTGTGTGTGTGTGTGTGTGTGTGTGTGTGTGTGTGTGTGTCTAGGGAAGACAATAGCAAGATGGCTGCAGTCACCTGGTGACTGAGCACATGGCATGCCGACAATTTGGCTGATAAAGGGAACTACAGAGATAAAAGGCCAGACCATGTGGTGTCTTGAACCACATGTGCTGCCTGAACCAAAGTTCGCCAACTAGGTTTTAACCTCTTAACTGTGTGGTTCTCTATTCAAGGCCAATTGGTGTATGCTAAAGGTGCCAGGTTAAAACGAGGTTAGTTGCATGCAAGGCCTAGTTACTGGATGTAACATGTGTTAAGCATGTCAAGCACATGTGTGGCTATGCGGTAACCTGACTAAAGGCAACAAGGACATCACAACAACATTTCAATGTATAACCTTAACCAAATCAATACACGTACAGTACATTGTTTGAGTTAAACATTCTTGCTTAGCCGTACTATGCTTCACTGTGTTGCTAGGCTATGCCCAGTTGTTACCAGTCCATGAAGGAAGAGATGCTTTGTGGTGTCCTGCTTTGTAGCCGGTGAATCCGTGGGTGAGTCAGGCTGAGAAGGCTTTGGCTCTGAAGCTGAAAGATGCAGGCGTTGCTGGGGAGACAGCACTCCAGTCGTGCAGACGGCCCAGGTCACTCCTTTGTGTAGAGTTAGCGGCAAGCTAACTCCATTTCGCGGCTCCTGTACTTGTTAAACTGGCCAGCAGACTTGTGTGTTAGCTGCTGGCACAAGGAAACTTAGTTTCTGAGTCTTAGGCAGGCTCTCGCATCTTCTGCCGTAAAGAAGACTGTGTGTGTCTGCTGTGAGCAGGCCACACAAGAGAGCAGAGAGCTGCTCCAGCAGCTGCTGGAGGTGTGAAAGAGAGCAAGGAGCTGCTCCTGCTGCAGCTCGTGGGGAAAAGAGAGCGAGGAGCTGCTCCTGCTGCAGCTCATGGAGAAAAGAGAAAGATAAGAGGGGAATCTCTAGTTTTGATAACCTGGATCCATGGGTGGAGCTTCACACTTTGGGTGCGAACCCCCAGGGCTCAGGTTTCTTGGAGTCTTGAAACATGTGGTAAACTGTAGTCCACATGTGGTCCCAACACCAGAATGGTGAGTATTCAACTAACCATATTACTAGCTTTCTCCATTAACATAACACACAGATTCTCAACGAGTAAAAGAACCAGATTGGCAAGTGTCAAAGGAAGATTAGTATTTTCTGCACTGCTTACTGATACATATTTAGTTGGTCAATCCCATCAGTTCAGTATCCTTCATTGTGCATATGAAGGAAAAGGAGCAAAGATGAAGCTTGGGAGATGTCTCATTAAAGGCATTTAGCCAATATATGTTTATTGCAATCAGAAATAATGCAATGGTGTTGATACATATCATGCACTCATCAATATTTAATAAGCTATTTTTTTTTTTATTTCATTAGCATTTTGTATTGACTTCAGCATCCTGTGTGAAAAGAGTCTGCAGCCACTGACATCATGACCCAACTCCTCACAGAGATGAAGGTGTGCACAGATGCCTGTGCACAGATCTCACAACTCATGGGTAGTTATTCTATTTATAGTAGTTGTAGCTGAGAAACCAGAGTATAATGTTATTCTTTTGAATACATTTCTGCTCCATGTCTGCACCTGTTCAACAAAATAGGGGAATTAAATGCGGACTCTTAAATATTAGATCACTATCATCTAAAGCTGTATTAGTGAACAATCTAATCTCAGATCATCATATTGATTTATTTTGTCTTACTGAAACCTGGCTGTGTCATGAGGAATATGTCAGCTTTAATGAATCTACTCCCCCCTGTCATATTAACACTCACATTCCTCAAGATACTGGGTGGTGGAGGTGGAGTCGCAGCCATTTTCAACTCAAGCCTTATTATCAACCCTAGACCATAAGTCAACATAACTCATTTGAAAGCCTTGTTCTTAATATCTCTCACCCAACCTGGAAAACCTTACAGCCAATTCTATTTGTTATAGTGTACCGTCCTCCTGGTCCGTACTCTGAATTCTTATCTGGATTCT
Organism: Thunnus albacares; assembly: GCF_914725855.1. Taxonomy (NCBI): domain Eukaryota; kingdom Metazoa; phylum Chordata; class Actinopteri; order Scombriformes; family Scombridae; genus Thunnus; species Thunnus albacares. Next base: position 27,545,376 of record NC_058127.1, on the reverse strand, counting down.
CAGAGTTTTTATCAAACTTAGTCCTTAGTACAGATAAAGTCATTAAAGTAGGTGACTTTAATATTCATGTGGATGTCGATAATGATAGTCTCAACACTGCCTTTATCTCATTGTTAGACTCAATTGGCTTCTCTCAGAGTGTAAATAAACCCACTCACTGTCTTAATCACACCCTTCATCTTGTGCTGACTTACGGCATCGAAATTGAACATTTGATAGTTTTTCCACAAAATCCCATTTTATCAGACCATTACTTGATAACTTTTGAATTCCAATTACTGGATTACACACCACTATTCAAAAATGTCTTCACTAGATGTCTATCTGATAGCACTGTAGCTAAATTTAAGGAAGCAATTCCAGCAGTGCTGAATTCACTTCCATGTCTCAACACTTCAGAGGACTTCCCTCCCAAATTGATAATCTTGTTGATAGTGCTGCAGGCTCATTGCAAATAACACTCGACTCCATCACCCCCTTAAAAAGGAAAATAATAAAACATAAGAGGTTAGCTCCATGGTATAACTTCCAAACCCGCAAATTAAAGCAAATATCACGAAAATTTGAAAGGATTTGGCGTTCCACCAAACTAGAAGAATCTCGCAAGATAGTCTTAAAACACATAGGAAGGCCCTCTGTAATGCCAGAGCCACCTATTACTCTTCATTAATTGAGGAGAATAAAAATAGCCCTAGGTTTCTTTTCAGCACTTCTGCCAAGTTGACAAAGAGTCATAATTCTATTGATCCATGTATTCCAATGGCTCTCGGTAGTAATGACTTCATAAGCTTCTTTAATGATAAAATTCTAACAATTAGAGACAAAATTCAACAGTCTCTGCCCTCAACAGGCACAGATTTATCCACAAACTCAAGAACCTAAGAGGCAGCCATGAAACCTAACATACATTTGGACTGTTTTTCTCCGGTTGACCTTCCTGAACTGACTTCAACGATTTCTTCATCCAAACCTTCAACCTGTCTCTTAGACCCCATCCCAACTAGGCTGCTTAAGGAAGTCTTACCCTTAATTAGCACTTCCTTACTAAATATGATCAATCTGTCTTTAATAACAGGCTATGTACCACAGTCCTTTAAAGCAGCTGTAATTAAACCTCTTGTTAAGAAGCCAACTCTCAACTCAGGTATATTAGCCAACTATAGACCAATATCTAACCTTCCCTTTCTCTCTAAGATCCTTGAGAAAGGAGTCGCCAATCAGTTGTGTGACTTTCTAGATAACAATAGTTTATTTGAAGATTTTCAGTCAGGATCTAGAGCGCATCATAGCACAGAGACAGCACTGATGAAGGTCACAAATGACCTCCTGACTGCATCACACAAAGGACTTGTCTCTGTACTTGTCTTGTGAGATCTTAGTGCCGCACTTGACACAATTGATCATCAAATCCTATTAAATTCTATTACACAGACTAGAACATTTAATTGGCATTAAAGGAACTGTATTAAGCTGGTTTAAATCCTATCCTATCAGATCGATATCAGTTTGTACATGTTAATGATGAATCCTCCATGAAAACAAAAGTAAGACACAGAGTTCCACAAGATTCTGCTCTTGGACCAATACTATTCACTTTGTATATGCTTCCTTTAGGTAATATTATCCGGAAACACTCCATAAATTTTCATTGCTATGCAGATGATACCCAAATATATTTATCAATGAAGCCTGATGAAACCAATCAGCTCACTAGACTCCAAACATGCCTTAAGGACATTAAGACCTGGATGACCTGCAATTTTCTGCTACTAAACTCAGACAAAACTGAAGTTGTTGTGCTTGGCCCTAAACACCTTAGAAACACATTATCTAATGATATAGCTAATCTAGATGGCATTACCCTGGCCTCCAGCTCCACCGCAAGGAATCTGGGAGCTCTTTTTGATCAGGATATGTCCATTAACTCCCACATAAAACAAATTTCAAGGACTGCCTTTTTTCACTTACATAATATTGCAAAAATCAGGCACATCCTGTCTCAACAAGATGCAGAAAAAATAGTCCATGCATTTGTTACTTCTAGGCTGGATTATTGCAACTCATTATTATCAGGCTGCCCTAACAAGTCTCTAAAGACTCTCCAGCTGGTCCAGAGTGCAGCTGCATGTGTGCTGACTAAAACTAGAAAAAGGGATCATATTTCCCCATCTTAACTTTGCTGCATTGGCTTCCAGTAAAATCAAGAATAGAATTTAAAATCCTTCTCCTCACATACAAAGCCCTTAACGGTCAGGCACCATTATACCTTAAAGAGCTCATAGTACCCTATTTCCCCACAAGAGCACAGCGCTCCCAAAATGCAGGCTTACTGGTGGTTCCTACAGTCACCAAAAGTAGAATGGGAGGCAGAACCTTCAGCTATCAGGCTCCTCTCTTGTGGAACCATCTTCCAGATTCGGTCCGGGAGGCAGACACCCTCTCTGCGTTTAAGAGTAGGCTTAAAACTTTCCTTTTTGATAAAGCTCATAGTTAGGGCCGACCAGACTTGCCTTGGACCAGGCCTTAGTTATGCTGCTATAGGCCTAGACTGCCAGGGGACTTCCATTGATGCACTGAGCTCCTCTCTCCTCCTCTCCATCTGTATGTATTCTTTTGCCATTAATGCATGTTACTAACTTGACTTCTTCCCTGGAGTTCTTTGTGCTTTCTCATCCGCAGGAAACCACATAGACCATGCTGACGTGTTGGCGTCCTTCTTCTGTCCTTCTCCAGCTGTTGCTGTTTGTTGCTGCTAGTCATGTATCTATTGTTGTTGTTGTTGTTGCTGTTTTTCCTTACTGCTGTTGCCAAGTACTTGCTCATGGGGGAATTGTTGGGTTGCTCTCTCTGTAAATTAAAGAGTATGGTCTAGACCTGCTCCATGTGAAAAGTTCCCTGAGATGAATTTTGTTGTGATTTGGTGTTATATAAATAAAATTGAATTGAATTGAATTGAACACATCTGCATGTCAATATTGAGTCATAGACATAGCGCCACCTACTGACAACAGGAAGTCAGCCTTATGTGACAAACATCCGATCTACATAAAATGTACATGGTGTGGTCTACATGATATATAGACACATATAATTAGTGGGTGTTCTCTGGTGTCACATAGTGAACACAGGAAGTAATAGTTATTTCCTATATGCAATGTCCATTGTTCATGAAAATGTATATCAATATCAGTTGCCCTCTGGTAAATGTATTGCTGCATTAATATCTCACTTATGTAGTATGTCTACAGGCAACTGGAAGTGAAGCCTAAATGACATGTAGTTCATCAAATGTACATATCTCCAGACTCATGTAATGCACAAAAGAAATAATATTTTACCCATTCACACAGTGTCTGCTAATCCTGAAAATTCAGAGCCGTTGTTGTATTGGGGGTGCAACCAAAAAGGACACCGCCGAAGGGACTGCCCCACCAATCCATGGGTGGGACCAGCCAAAGATTGGCAATAGGGGCGCCTAGAGAAGCCAGAGGGGGTACACATGACACTGGTCATCTCAACACAACCACAAGAAGAACCCACTGTTGCCGTTGAAATACAGATTCGAAAATACACCTTCATGGTGGACACAGGAGCCACATACTCCTGTATTGGTAGCGGAGGTTCCTCACTTCCCCTCTCAGGACAATCCATCCAAACTGTAGGCTTCTCTGGGACAACCCAAATAATTCCCCTAACATGACTGGTGCATACGATACTATCAGGAAAATCAATAACGGCACCTCTACTCTATTCAGAAAGCACCCCTATCAACCTATTGGGACGAGACATCCTGTGTCCACTAAAGGCAACTATCACCTGCACCCACACAGGTCTCAAATTGGACTTAAAAGACAGTGTTTCAGGCATGATGGCAGTCCAAGTGCTAAAGGAATTTGAAAAACCAACTACTCATGTTCAGCTTGCAGTACATTGGATTCAATGGCCGCCCAACTCTAATACACCAGTGGAACACCTGGAAAGCATGGGTACAAAGAGAGCTGCCCTCTGCATCTGAACCACAACTGCCACTGCACTGTACTATGATGTATGATGAAACCCAACAACACGCGGATTACAGAGAATGTTGGAAAGAGCTGGTGGGAAAAATATTCTCCATGGTGTGTCAGGACCTCACACTCTGTTATCTAATATTCCTCATGATGCCTGCTGGTACACAGTCATTGATCTATGTTCAGCATTCTTCAGTGTACCATTGCATCTAGACTTACAATACTTGTTTGCCTTTACATATAAAAACCAGCAGTATACTTATACACATCTTGTGCAAGGCTACGTGGACAGCCCATCAATTTTTAACAGTTCTAGCCAATGATTTGCAACATCTAAATGTCACTAGCACAGTGCTACAGTATGTAGATGATCTGCTGGTTTGTAGTCTGACAAAAGAACAATATGTACAAGACTCACTCTCAGTTCTACAGGCTTTAGCAAGAGGGGGACATAAGGTGAGCAAAGACAAATTGCAGTTTTGCCAACCACAGGTAGAGTATTTAGGAAGACAGCTATGTGGCAATAAACAAGCAATCGCTCCCTCACAAATCGAGGCAGTATCAAAAGCTCCAAAACCTCAGACAGTGGGCCACATGCTGTCATTCCTGGGAATGACTGGATTTAGTCGACCTTGGATCTGTGACTATGCTATAAAAACAGCCCCACTACGTGGCCTAATTCGTGCTGCAGGACAAACAAATGGCTCAGCTGAGTTACAATGGACTGCTGAAGCTGAGGGCGCATTTTTGGCTTTAAAACAAGACCTGCAACAAGCACCAGTGTTAGGTAATCCTAACTATGCTAATGTTTTTCATTTATATGTTGCAGAAAAAGCAGGCTATGCATGTGCGGTCCTAATGCAGGATACTCCAACAGGTAAGCAACAACTAGCATACTACAGTACCAAATTGGACAACATTGAACAGGTCTGCCACCCTGCTATCAGGGGTTAGCAGCAGCTGCCTTTGCCTTTCAGAAGGCATCAGCTATCACAATGGGCCATCCAACCATTTGGTACACATCTCATCAGCTGCACGCTTTGATCACGAGCCCCAGATTTGTGTTAACACAAGCAAGATGAACAGGCTATGAGGTAATCCTCTCAGCCCCAGAACTCACAGTTCAACGATGCACTAGCCACATCCAGCCACACGCATGATGCTGCCTATAGAAGGCACACCGCATGATTGTGTCCAGTCTACAGATGTGTTCCTACGTCCTCGTCAAGACCTACATAACCAGCCTATAATTGCAGAACCTACACTTTTTGTAGATGGTTCTTGTTTCAGGGATGCTACAGGAAACCACGCTGGATATGCTATAATACAGTTGCATCCCGACGATACCTTTACGGAAGTACAAACATTGAAATTGCCTAAGCCTTGTTCAGCACAATTGGCAGAAATTAAGGCTTTGACTGCGGCATGTCATTTGGCTGCAGACAAAACGCTGAATGTTTACACAGACTCACAGTATGCATACGCAGTATGCCATGTTCATGGAGTCATTTGGAAACAAAGAGGTTTTTTGAGAGCAGATGGCTCCCCAGTAACCCATGGGGAGGCTATATCAGCTGTATTGGAAGCTATACATCACCCTAAGGCACTAGCTATCATCAAATGCGCAGCACACCAAAAAACAAACTCATTGATCGCGAAGGGTAACAACTTGGCAGACGAGGCTGCAAAACGTGTAGCTATGTCCACATGTATGGGACCACAGCTAGTGGCAGAAGATTGTGAACCCCTAACAAACTTAGCATCCATTATTGCAGCACAACAGCAGTCAGGTTCATATGCACACTCTGCATGGCTTCAAAGGGGGGCGGTTAAAATAACAGATCACAGATCACAGGGGCTATGGCACAGTGCACAGGGCCACTTTGTTCTCCCCACATCACTGATACAAGTTGCAATTCGTGATGCACATGGTCAGGACCATTGTGCAAGGGGGGAGGTATTGAGAAGGCTTCAGAAGGTATGGTGGTGGCCATATTTAGCGGCTATGGTGGATAGAACATTGCATGAATGTGAGGTGTGTGCACAGCATAATATAAGGAAAGCATTTTCAGCACCAATAGCACACATCCCACCACCAGAAGGACCGTTTCGCCATTTGATGTTAGATTTCATAGACATGACAGAACGAGTAAAGGGGTTCAGATACATCCTGGTGGTAGTTGACAGATTCAACAGATGTATATAAGCGATCCCGACGAAAGGTCCGGATTGTAGGTCAGTAGCTAAAATCTTGTGCAAAGAGGTTTTTCCAAGATTTGGATTACCAGATACTATCAGTTCTGATAATGGGCCGTCATTTGTAGCAGAGACACTTAAAATAGCCTTAAAGATGTTAGGGATCAAACAAAAGTTTGGGTGTGTGTACCATTCACAGTCTCAGGGGGCTGTGGAAAGGGCAAATGGTACCTTAAAGACGAAGCTCAGGAAAATTATGGCAGATAGCCAATACAAGGTTAACTGGGTGGATGCTTTGCCGTTGGCATTGATGTCTATGCGAACACAAGCTAACCGACTAATGCATCTAACACCGCATGAAGCGCTTACAGGGAGACCGATGCCGGTTCCCTATCGTAGGGGGCCATATGAAGGGCCACCCACTTCATATGGCCACAAGGTTGTGTTTCAACAGATAAGAACTGTGGCCGAGAGCAAGGACGTGGAAATCCCAGAACAACTGAGGACAGTCGAGCCTGGTGACTGGGTCTACGTGAAAGTATTCAAACGAAAGTGGGATCAGCCAAGAAGGACCGTTTAAGATAGACATGGCTGAACAGTGGCTGTGCTATTACGGCATGGATGGGCAATCCAATGCAGATTACCAGGATGGCCTACATATGCCAACAGGACCAACACCAGGGGGAAATGCAGCTCCAGGTTGGGCCGGTGTGTATACCTGGACATTCCAGCCATCATCAGCAGAACCCACCTGGACCGAGGGCCGGCCACCTCAACCCTCCACATCATACGAGCCACCTTCGACAGGACCCACCTGGAGCCACCATCAACTCCATGGCTCTTGAGGGGCAGGACCCGCCAGGAACAGCAACCACAACCGCCGTTGGAACCCATGCAGTACTCATACACTGAATCGGAAGGCATCAAAGGGGGGGAGGGCGTCAGCTCCACTACTAAACGAGAAATTGACGACAACTCATTGGTGACTGACCTGCTGCCCGCTCCACCCTCCTTGCGGGAAGGACCAAAATCTGGTCCTTCAACTTCAACTGACTCATTGACAGAATTGAAGCTAGCACCACCACCCTTTACCACCCCAATATCCCCAAGACCACTGCCTCCCCAGAACAAAGCTAAGGGCATGCCTGCTACCCCCATTCTACGACAGTTGCTTGAGACCCCTACAACCCAGCAACGACCTCCCACAACCCAGCAACGACCACCTGTCAGCTATGCACCGTAGAGAGCCCCTATTTGAAGAGAGGTGGGTGCTATGCCAGCATGGCAATACAAGGCCCTTGTGGGCTCCAGCCAGACTCTGGAGGAAGCTGCACAATTACGCCAAATACAGAGAGTGGAAAAGGCCCGTCTTCTCCAGGAGCGCACTCGCATCTCACACAGACAACTGAAGGAAGAACAACGTCAGTGGATCATAGAAAAGACTCGCTTGACAGCTGAAAGAGATGAGGCGAGACAAAAATGGACCTCGGAAAGGTGCCAACTACTGATGGAGGTGACAGACCTTCTGCGCACCAATAGAGATCTCCGGCGAAAGAACAGAGAACTTACTGACAGCAACAAGGATATGAAGGATCAACTAGCCATGGCGGGGTATCGCAGTGCTATGGGATTGGGAGAACTGAGAGTCCATCACCAATCTCCACATTATGGGCCCTCACTGTCTCCTACCACCCCACATGGGTCCTCCGCCCCTTCTACTCCAAGTCCCGACTATAGCAGCGCAATTCGCTTTCCATAATTGACCATAGCATCATCCATCACACAGCCTACGCTGCCAGTGAAATACTGCCTCTATGACTGTCATTGTGTAAAAATGAAGTACTAATGTGAAAGTAACCCACAGTACAGGAAAATCCCTCTTATCCTGTTTATGCTCCTCTACAGACCCTGCCGAACGAAGCCGTACAAGACGGATAAAAATTGGAACCCAAATGGCTGTGCTACATCTCCTGCTACTTTCTACTTTGCTGGTGAGGGTCGGGGGAACCACATTATAACACACGGAGATACAACAGCTGAATATGGCGGAGATGCCTACTACAGATGTACACTACAGAACTCTACAGATGTGCTCCAGGTCACATGGCAAAAACTGTCTGAAGATGGTTCCCTAGAGAACTTGGCCACCTACAGCAAGAAACATGGACCTCACGTGAATAATCCCTATCAAAGGACATTGACTCTTGCCCACTCATCTCACCGCTCCTCATCCATCGCACTGAGCAACATTACATGGACTGTTATGAGGGCTGTTATGTCTGTTCTTCTGTTCTATCCAAGTGGGTCTCAAAGACGGCAGACTTGTCTTTCAGTACAAGGACTGTCCAGAATAAGAACTGATGCCAAAGTGCTTGATAGCACCCCAGCAAAGGGACTTGTGAGGATTATGTTCAGTTGCTCAGCTACAGGAAAGCCTCCCCTGGAAATCCAATGGCTCTTTTTTTCCCCTGGTAAAGGCCAGTAATGACACTGCAGTCACAACACTGATGAATACAGACCACACGTTCACAAACAAAGGCAATCTCACCCTGACAGTCTCTGTTGACTACAACAGAGATGTGTACTGTCTAGTAATATGGGGAAAGGAAAGTCGGAAAACCCAAAGGATTTTATTTTCTCTACCAACAGGATACGCCCCAAACATGACGGTTGCTTCCCCCACAACATACAAGTCCATTGTGGCAGGGGTGACCACTGTGGTCATACTCTCCTTTCTGATTGTGCAGATGTATCACCTCAAGAGAGATGGTCTGACAGAACTGTGTTGGCCCTGAATCCCTAACCTTGCAGAACTTGTTATGGTCACCCAGGCACCTGCTTGTCCTCAGCAGATAGGACAGCTGAGTACTAACTGTCAATCTCGATGGTCGTCTGCAACGGAACACGACATATTCGAACTCCTACCACTGCCATGAATATTGTCAGTGCTTGTCCATCCTTCTGCCCTTGACGGAATTGGTCAAAGAAATCTTTTATGTAATAAAATGACACAATAAGATGACACAACGGCATTCATAAAGGCAATTGTTAACAGAGTTAAAATGTATTTCAAGGGGCCTGTGGGCTCAGATGAAATGTAAAGTAGTGTGTATTAAGCTTGCTATTACTTTAGGTCGCTTGACCAAAAAAACAGCATATTCTGCAATTTTGAGTAACCTTAAGTTACCTGTGTTATGTGAACATGTACTGATTTTAATCAATAAATAAGTGTGCTTGATTGCATGTGGTGATTAGTCATAAATCGGACATTTAGCTGCTAATGATGAATCAACATAGTCCTACAATCAACCAACTACTGTATTGTCCAATGATAGTTTTTGATTCATTTTCCTTACTACTTAAGACTACTACTAATACTTATGACACTGAAACTAAATGGATGTGCTTGAACCCCTATGACTTTGATGTATTTGTCACCCATTCCCCATATTGCAGGATCCCTGTTATTAAGATATGACATGATATGCGAACCTGAATACAATGCACATATGTATCGATTGGCAATGGGACCTTATCATCCCAAAGCATTATCGATGGGACTTTTAGTCCCAAAGGGGGGAAATGTGGTGTATTTTCATTAAATGTCATTGGTGTGCTTAAAGACAATATTAAGCTATGCAGATTGATTTTATAAGTTTACAAGCAATAAGGGCTAGTGTGATACAATTTGTATTGGTGTAGTTATAATCTCATGAACCATATTTAATCACAATGTACGTATAGAGGCACGGTAGAAGAATCATAATCATACACTGGAGAAATTTGAGTGTGTTTGTATTACATGCCACTTTGCTTGGGTCTGCACTAAAGTCTTCACCTTTTTAAAAAAAAATACTCTCTGGAGGAGATCAAGAAATAAGGGTGTAAAATGACTAGAATAAAATAAAAGGCCAGAAGACAACTTGGCAATAATGGTGTAAAATGATTCCCAATACTTATATAAAAAATTGGATATAACCAGGTAGACTTGAATATGCTAGTACATATCCTCAAACAGCTCAAAACCTGTTTTGAAGAGTTTTGACCAACAACGAGTGACGGAGATAAAGATAATAGAATAATTGGCCAAAAATTAGGGAGGGTGGATGATAGGTGTGACCTATGCCGACCCTAGGGAATAAAAACTACGCCCCGAAGGAAAAACCTTCGGAGCGATTTGGTTCGTTGTAAAAATGCTAATTGCTCCCCTTTTTTGCCGACATTAAAGAACACTTTGCTGCTTGGACCTCTGACTCCCTTTTTATTTTCAAAAGATAGTTTTTTGATCTGGTATATTTTCCTTCAGCAATCTGACACAACACCGTGTCAATCGACTTCCAGTAGCCATACCACTGCTGCCACTCTTTCCAATGTGCACAAGGTGCAAGGGCCCGTTCCCGGCTGATTACAGCTTTAATTTCAATTGTTCTCGCAGCACCCAGCACCCGTTTGTCATTTTTCATTTCATTTTTGTGCAGGCGCTTGTTGTGGAAAAATCTTCAAATGGGCCAATAAATCTTCAGGTCACCCACAATTTTTTTCTGTATTTAACTCAAAACTTATAAGAGAAAAACTCAAAAAATACACTGGAAGCTGGTAGAGTTTAATGTGAATAGGTTTACTGTGCTTATAAAAAGATATAGAGCAAACCGAGGCCTCCTTATCCCGGGACCAAGAAAAAACCTGATGCAAAATCATAAAACCTCATATTATATATTTTTCATAACTCCTCCTATCATGGAGCTTAGTTTCTAGTGATAATACAAGTGTGACTTATCTTAAAAATTATTGTCTCAGCATCTTCCACCTTTTTCTCACACTAAAAATGGACATGGAAGCCTTTAATCATTTCACACAGAAAACCAAAATGCAATATCACAGATTAGCCCTCTTGCTAACTCCCTTGGAACTGTCTCATATTGGCATAATGCTATCTTTGCACTCTCACTGGCACATTCGTCATGAGAAGGCGGTTTTCCACCACAATTCCCCCTTTGTGACTTTACAGTCGCATCAAAATAACTTCTCTACCTGCAATGATGGAGTCAGTCATACCGTAGAGCAACAAAACGCCTGTGGTGAGATGACCATAAATGTGGATACCATCCTGAGTCATTGCAGGGCATGGCGTGGAAAACCTCTCCTCCCTGTTTGGCGGGGAGTGAGTAAAAGTCGCACCTTGCCTACACCTTCCTGATCTGAGTTGCAAGAGAAAACCTCTGTTAACTTATGAGGGATGAGGGAAATTTCTCATAAGTAAGTGATCAACTAATCCAGTGAGTTGACATTGCAGTATCTAGGAGGAATCACAAAACATCACAACTACTTTCAGTTATTTGATATACCCATATTTTCAATTTTTCAATGATTCACAGTGTAAAACCATACAATAATATAATATCATAATAAAAGAATCACATTGTTGCTCTAAGCTGGTGTAAGCATATGATGTGATGCTAGCATTGATTCAAGTGAAAACATATGACATACTGTAACTTATGGTTACTCAATATTGCAGAATATGCTGCTGGTCTTAAGACCTGGATAATAGCTAGTTTATTCACACTAATATAACCTAAATAAAAAAACAAAGGATAAAACACATGATTAAATTGGATCAGGCCTCAGTTCCATGTAAATGTGACAATAAAACTTTTAAAAAATCATAGAGTGCAGAGTGAGTTCATTGGAAACACGCATAATAAACATGAAAAAATCTTTGGTATGAAAGTCCCTTCTTTTCTCCATTACCCTATGATGTTATTAACACCCCCACATCATGCACTGATTCTCAAAACACCAGGCAACTGCAGTGCCGAGTCAGGGTAATGGGTTACTGGTTGTTGCACATCCTCTTCGCACGTCGTGGCACATCCTCTTCTGGTCCTGATCTGTTCGATTATCCATTGGCGGCATCCACTGATCTGTGGACTCCTGCAGATCGGTCCATAGGTGTCCTAGGTCAAGCGTTGTCTCCATGCTTTGGGACACTGGGGATCTAAAATACAATCAGCAAAACAGTCTTTGCACGTACAATATACATCTTCTAGTATCTCTCCCTCATCATAAGGCATCAACAAACTGACTCTATTAATGAGATATAGTACCTGCCTTTGTATCTTGTATACTGAGCCTTTAACTTTTCAGCTGTATGCTCTATACCTTTCCTGCCATATCATGCTAAACTGTCATATGTACTAAACAATATTACAGGCCCTAGTCTCAATGTGATCACTTCTCTATCAGCAGTTGTCTCTAATGGAATACACCAACTGTCATAATCCCCCCTGTGATGCACTCTGTGACGTACCTGATCAAAATAGTATAGTAATTGGAGAGTGCTAATTTCAAGGGTTATACCTCCAGGCAGCGTATAAATTCTATTTGTCCAGGATTTACACTGTATGTTTGCTATGCGAAGTTCATAAGGGGCACAAGAAGTCCCAAATAATGGATATCCTAACTGACTGAGCTGAAGCCCTTGTTAACCTATGGATTGTGTGTGACTGAGATATAGAGATGGGTCCATAAGGCAAGTCATCTAAGATGGGTTGTAAATACTTATTGTACTCTGCGTCTACGTGGGACCATGTGAGTCCTAGTCGTTAGTCATCATCGTCTACTGCACCTGTTGGAGATCCTCTGTGATCTTACTCCTTTCCCTTCGGTGGCTCCTTTCACCTGTTGAAAGATAGCTTTGCGGACAGCAGTTAGGTGTGTGACATAGCTTGCTAATTCCATTTCCAGCTGTTCAAGCGGAGGTCCCTTATAGGGTCCTCTAAGGTTTGCAACTGGCATGGGTCGACCCGTAAGCATTTCATGCAGGATTAAATGTGTCATGTGGTTAGTTTACATTCTCATCTTTATTAGTGACAAAGGTACCACATCTGGCCACTGAAGCTTCCCACTTGCACACAAATTCCAACACATCTTAGTTTCAGCGTACCATTTGCTCTCTCTCCACCATCCCTTGCGACTGTGGATGATACACACACACCCGTACCTGTGCTTGATACCCATACACTTAGTCAGGAGCTATACCGTCACATTTACAAAGTGTGGACCATTATCTGAACTGATCTCATCAGGTATGCCAAATCTTGATATAACCTCCTTAATGAGAAACTTCACTACTGCTTGTGCATCATTCCTAGCTGTAGGTGTAGCTTCTATCCACCTACTGAATCTATCAACAATCACCGGCACGTGGCGTTTGCCTTGTGCCCTTCTGTCTTTTCCCATATCAACAAAATTCTTCACATTGTCTGAACAGTCCACCTGGCACCGAAATGGTAGCAATAGGCGTCAAATATGTTTTTCTTCAATTATGCACAGTACATGTTGGACAATCAACCAAAGATCTGTCAACCATAGCTGTCAAATATAATGACCACTAATTCCCTTGTCTCCTAACTCCCTGGATCTTCTGTATCACTTCCGTATCACTTCCTGTATCACTTCCATATCACGTCCATATCACTTCCGTATCACTTCCTGTATCACTTCCCCCCTTGCGCAATGGCCTTCACCATGTGCATCCTCAATCAAGGTGTATCGCACAGAGGTTGAGGTCAGAAAATGACCAGAAGGACCTCAACAGAGGCCTGTGTGGGGCCCATCTGGGCCCTGCTTTCCCCCCTTTTTAACCAAACAGTTTTTTATAAATGCTGGCTGCTTCTTAAGGATGAGAGAGGATAAGTCAGATGTTGGGCTCTGTTCTTCTGCCAAAACAAACTCAGCTTCAACTAATTCTTTGTGCATGTCTGGGTGTGGATTCAGGAATGACTAAATTTGTGCCTCACAGTCATGGGGTGTGCAGTCTTTGGGCCACACCACTGCTATAGTAGACTAGTAGCCGTTTGCCAGTAGGCATGTCTTGCATTAATACTGCATTTGCATATCCTGACCTTTCTGCCACATACAGGTAAAAAGGTTTACTGTAATAGGGGGTGCCCAATGCTGGTACTAATTGTAGTTCCCCTTTAATGCCTTTGAATGCGCCATTGGCTTCGTCTGTCCACTGCAACTGTACTGAACTATTTATTTGCCCTATTGCTTTAATCATTGCCCTGACGGATGCTGTTTTAATCACATAGCTACAGATCTACTGTCTACTATGCCCTGCCATTCCCAAAAAGGAAAGCATTTGGGTCACTGTTTGTGATTTGGGTGCTTTAGTTATTGCTTCAATTTGTGAGGGAGCAATAAATCTATCTTCACCAATTAGTCTTCTGCCAAGATATCCTACATCTTGTTGACAAAAGCTATAATTTGTTGTTTACTTCATGACCCCCTTCTGCTAATGCTTTTAGCACTGCTATTGAGTCTTTTTCACACTGTCCTCTTGATGAGCTACAGATTAGCAAGCATCCACACACCGTGTCAGTGTGCTTTCAATGTCTAGGTGCTGCAAATCTTGAAGCAACATTCTGTTAAACATGGAAAATGGACTCTCACAGCAACCCAGTGACATTCTAGTGTAGGTGTACTGCTCACTTTGGTATGTGAATGCAAACAGGTATTAAAAATCTGGATGTAAAGGCACACTAAAAAAATGCTAAACATAATCAATCACACTGTACCATTCAGTGTCTGATGGAACGTTTGAAAGCAGAGCATGTTGATCAGGTATCACTGGGGTTTCTACATCTACAGCGGCGTAGATCATGCACCAACCTGTAATCATTTGAATGGGGTTTCTTTATTGAAAAGATTGGAGAATTGTATAGGCTTTGGGTTTTTACCAACACAACAGCAAACATGCCCCTTAGGGACCCATGTGGGGCCACTGTGGGAATAAAATGAGCCCCACAGGGGCAGCCCACTGTGGGCCCCATTACCGGTGTGAAATGCAGGGCACGTGTGGGCCCCGCATTATGGGGCCTGGGTGGTGCAGCAGTGGGACAGCCCACACCCAGCCCAAAGTATGGGCTGAGTTTGGGCCCCACTGAGGCCAACTGTGGGCCCACAACGTGCCCCAGTGGGCTCAGGTGGGCTGTGTGAGCCCCACCCGGGCCCACTGTGGGCCCCATAGTGTGGGGTCCACACGTGCCCCGCATTTCACACTAGTAACAGGGCCCACAGTGGGCTGCCCTCACAGGGCCTGGCAAAAAGAAGTTCATCCCAACATTCTTCATAGTCTTTGTCTGATTGGTTACTGTAAAATTTCAAAATTCAGTGAAGAGGTAATGATAGGCCTATGGGTTTGTTCAGTTGTGTTCATACCCACAGTTTCCAGGGGTTGGTAGGACAGTCTCTTTGCCTGTGGCCCAGTTGTCATTAGGCATCCCTGGGCCTTGTTGTGTTCTCGGTTGGTTGAGTGGTGGTCAACCATATTAAGCAGATTGTGTTTGGCCTCTCTAGCCCCCTCTCTGGCCGGGGCCCACTCTCATCACTGGTCTTCCTCAAACTTGCTGTGGTCTGTAATTACCCCCTGGTTAGTAGACATACACATGTATGGGCAGGAGCTGTGAGGCTTGACTGTAGACTCTGTTTGTTGACTATAGACTGGTCTTTCCACCTGTGGGGGTGCTGTTGTTACCACAGGTGCTCGCACCAGAGCTTGTGTGTTTCCTTTATCTGTCTTTTGTTTAGTCAGTTCTTCCAACTGCAGCTGAGTTAGTTTGTGTGTTGTGTTCTGCTTGGCCTGTTCTTAATCCGACTTTCTTTTCCTTTCTTTTTCACTGTCTGTTGATATATGGTGCACTTGTGCACAAACCATCCCAACACTTCTTTCTCTTTCCGCCTTTTTCCTACTCTCTTGTTGCTGGTATCAGTGGCTTTTTGATATTTGAAGCTTGTTTCTACCTCATCACAACAGGCAATGTTAAATGTGCCATCTATAAGCACACACTATGTAGCTAAATAGTAATTTATATAACCTCAGCTTGTAACCTATACAGCATTACAACAATTTAACATTTATTAACCTAGAGTTGACTGGTATCATTTATTTCTATTTAGACAGGAACTTGATTATATTCTATGAGAGCATATATCTAATTCTAAAAATGGGTGTACATAAACTTTACAATTAAAATAAATATGTCAAACCATCTTTATAGGTTAATCCTCACCAAAAAATATTTAAGGATTGCTTGAACTTTTCTTAATTTCTCATCTATTTCAACTTTTTAAACATACAAACAATAAAACAATTAAATACAGATATAAGGTAATAGGAAATAAAATTAAATTGGGATTTTCTCAGCAAAAAGACACTGAGATTGAACTCTGCACCACCCACATATCTATTGGTAATTGGGGTCATAGGTCAAATGATTGGTCATGATTTTTAAGCCATGGAAATTACTTTAAGAGTATATGTTTAATAGTCACTACCGTCCATCTCTGCAGGAAAGATCAGTCATTAATAACCAGGTGATTTAATCCTTAATAAAGTTTTCATTTACAGCACCCAAGCTGAATGAACAGAGAACAGAGAGAAAAAAAAATCTGCTGCTTGTAGCAGCGCCTGTATCTGTGAGTGGGAGGAGGAGGGAAAAAAGAAAAAAAAAAACTCTATTCCATGTTTGCACCGCAAAGGGCGGACACACACACACACACACACACACACACACACACACACACACACAAGAGAGAACAGTGTGCTATGAGCACCCCTTCACTTTTATTAAAAGAAAGAGTGGAAGTGTTAATAAAATCAAATCCATTGATGTTCATTAAATTTTGAATGCTCTCCTGAATTGTTGATCCAAGCCATCCTGCCCTTTCCTTCTCCTCTTTCTTCTCTCACCAACAATACACACACCAACTCTCACTCCTGTCTATTTCAGAACATACTGTATCACCATGGTCTGCTGTCACCTACAACAGCCACAGTAATTTCACTAACTGTAAAAATAAGCAAGAACAATTTTAAATGGTGCCTTTGGATAATATGGGTCGAATTTAGCTCAGAACACCCAAATAGTGTGTATCAGCTGTGCAAATTATCAGGCCAAAAGAACACAGCATTCACAATGCTTCAATGTTGTTGAAAAGTTTAAGTCTGATATATATATAATAATATCTCCCCACATCTAGCTCCCATCTGATTTTCCTGGGAACTACAGAAATTGCCAATCTGGGATTAACTAATAGTTTATTTTCAACCTCTATTGCAGTATCATCTAGCACCCCTAAAAAAAAATTAAGAAGTAGAATTGCTATTTTCTCTGGGTCATGGCAGAGTTACCTCAATATCAACTCTAGTGTCTCAGCTGTTCACAATCATTGCAAAAATTATTCTCATAAAATGTTGGGAAAATCAGTCTTAACATGTTTCAATGCAGTCCATTTAGTAATTTATCATACTTTTAAATGTATTTAATTTAGATAAAGCACCTTCGTGACACTCCACTCCTCTATTCCATTTATATCCTTTCCTGCAAAAAAGAAAGAAAAGTGTGTCTGTGTATCCCGTGTCTAAGCTCCATTATCACCCTGCCTTCACACTCACACAGAGGCTGCAGCAAAAAGAAAACAAAAAAAGAGAGCGAGAGTGTGGCGACTCCCCGCTGCTGCACTCCTCCGCTGTGTTTCAGTCTCAGCAGTCTCTTGCCTCCTTTCTTTCCTACACTGAAAAAGTCTAATGCAGCCTCACCGCACTAAGTGTGGAGTACGTTCAATCACCTCAATTATGGTATAGACTCTCTGATCTGAAACATTTTCACCAAGCCGTTGATAATGCATACGATCAATATCACCAAATAAATGAATAGGCATTTAATCACTTTTATTCTACACACGATTACAACAACAAATATTATTTAAACTGAGCTCAACATATTGTTTACAAAATCATACAATAGTGCACTTCATAAACTTTTTGTCTAGATTCAGCCCTAATTACGGCGTTATCGCAGTTTTTAGCCAATTCTGAATGCAGCCCCGTAACAGCGCTATCTTAGACATCTGGCTTCTTGGCCCTATAGATGGCAGTATCTCAGTTAATAATTTTTAACTGGAGCAGCCCCAAAAATAGCGTCACCTCAGATATAAATTCTGGATGTCAGCCCTATAGTAGCGGTAATCGTGGTTTACGCGGCCCGATAGCAGTCCCAAAATAGCTGTATCTCAGATTATTCTCATAAATTGCTGTCCTTTTAGGCTCCTTAGCAATTAGGCCTTTCTCTTTTATGCTCATATGTTCTGCAACTATTACATGGTTGCAGTTATACTCATAATATAATTTAATTATTTCTTCAAACAACACAATTCAACATAGACAACACTATCTCACATTTAAACGCCAAAAAATCCCTTAAATCACTATTATCTACTGTTCATAGTATCTCAAGGTCTCACATCACAGCAGTCACTAACTTGCACAAAGCATTACTTCACACACACACACACACACACACACACACCAAAGCGCATCACTCCACACACACACACACACACACACCAAAGCGTTATTCATTCACACATCCCAACACTTTACTCCACACACACACCAAAGCACAACCAACACATGCATACATCACATTGAACTCTCTTCAACTATTATGTGAAAAATCACACAATGTTTCAGTCTTCCAGATTCAACTTAATGAATGGTCCAGGATGGAGACATCATGTGATTGACTTGCTCCTTTTTTTATAGACCTCTAAATCAATTAAATCCCACAGTATTCCAGTCTACCAGATTCAACTTGATGAATGGTCCAGGATGGAGATACCATGTGATTCTGATTCATCAGTCTTTCAATTAATTGCTTCTATAAATTTTTATTAGTGTTTTATTAATAATCATACTAATATTAACATAATAATAATACTTAAAACACAACTTCACAATATTAGGTTCTTAAGAGGAGAGGTGTTAGTTACCTGCAGCCCGAGCAGACACAATCTGAAGCTAGGAACAACAATTTAGCAGATGTGATAAAAGGTTCTGCTTATCTCTCTTAGTGGGCCCATTGGTTCTGGTTAACAGATGCCCTGTCCGGACCTCAGCAGCCTCTGACACTCTCCTGGCTGGCTCGCCATATGTCTTGGAAAAATCTTCAAATGGGCTTATAAATCTGCAGGTCACCCACAACTTAGTATTAAACTCAAAACCTATAAGAGAAAAACTCAAAAAATACACTGGCAGCTGGTAGAGTTCAATGTGAATTGTTTTACTGTGCATATAAAAAGATACAGAGCAAACCGAGGCCTCCTTGTCGCGGGACAAAGAAAAAACCTGATGCAAAATCATAAAACCTTATATTATATAATTTTCATAACTCCTCCTATTGTGGAGCTTAGTTTCTAGTCCCCACCTCATTTTTTAGTTATATTCAACCATCTGGTCATTATTTCTGAGGTTCATAAGTGACCTTGACGCTTTGGTGATAATACAAGTGTGACTTATCTTTAATCATTTCACACAGAAAACCAAAATGCTATATCACAGATCAGGCTTCTTGCTAACTCCCTGGGAACTGTCTCTTTTTGGCATAATGCTATCTTTGCACTCTCACTGGCACATTCGTCATGGGAAGGCAGCACACACTCCCAGCGTTTCTAGTTGAAAATATCTTGGTCGGGTCTTTGAATCCACCCACTAAACTGAATCGAGTTGACAGTTCTGTCTGATATTGGGCAACAAAGTGGGCCTTTTCCAAAGCAGCCCCTACACCCTTTCCCTACCTACTTCCACTCCATTTGTGTGTTCATGTGGAGGGTCCGCCATATTAAGTGCCATCCCAAACCAACTAGCGGAGAGTGGAAGTGGGTTATAAAACCCTCCATCGATGCTGACCATGGATGTATTATAAGAGCTGGATACCAGACGAAAAATGGCACCCATTCAGTCCTATAGGAATTGTGCAGCTGGCGCATACACCAAAAAAAGTTTCTAGCTTCCGGGTTTGCTTCTGCGTTGTGCGGCCCACTGAATATTCGCAGTAGTGTTTCCCCCACTGGCCCTGCCCGCAAATTCCCGCTCGGCCCATAGACTTTACAATGTGATGACGTCACGGATTTTTAAATTGCTTTTCTCGGCTCGTGGAAAGTTTTACAAATATAAAACCTCCATGGAACAAGTTCATAATAGCAAGAGTCATAATTGACACTGTTTGTAGTTCGAGGTGTCTTGTCAACAGTTTTACAGACGTCTCTTTTACAATGGCTGTCTATAGGGAAAATACTTTTTGGGCTGCTGGGGGATTTTTTGCTGCAATGCCATGAGCGGCCACTGGAAAAAATTGGCTGCAAGGCTGAGCGTCAGTGCCCTATCCAGCTCTTATTATACATCCATGATGCTGACTTACTGAGCACGTGCAACGCCTATTGTGTTTACCATGGAGGCACTGCGTACAAATGTTAAGTTCTGTGCAACAACATGTACAAACGTTTACCAGTAAACTGCTCAAACTAACATAGACATTTAATATTGCCACGAAGATGTTAAAAACTTAAAGGTTACATTGTATTTAGGATCAAATATACGGTTCTCTAGTCTAGAAAATGGTTAGACGTGTTTATTTGATTGTAGCGAGAGAGAGTGTGTGTCCAGTGTATTTTTTTGCTTTGTACTGCTTGTTATTGTGTCGTTATATGTTTTAATAGTATGGGACTGCAAATGAAAATGAGCTATAAGCTAACTTTGGTGCAGTACATCAAATGTTAACATTTATGTTTAACACTGTACATGGTGATTATAAATACGATACAACAACAGCATATATACTACATAGCTTAGTCATATTGGTTCTACATGTAAAGCTTTATAGGCTATTTCTGATTACATATCAACATATATAATACGTAGATAAGTTATATGATCCTACATGTAAAGCTTCATATTCTGTTTACTTTTATTGATCCTTTCTCTCTGCGTCACACAGACACACACACACACACACACAAATCTTAAACTCTCTCTCTCTACAGACTGTAATTCAAGAGTTAAACCAAAATTTATTTTGCGAAGATAATGAATCACTGTCTCCAATAAACGAAATCTCCACCAGTTCTAACATTGTTGACCCCTTCGCTGCTATCGATAATGCTATTGCTGAGCTTAGTGTCTTAAACCAATTTCAAGACCTAATAAATCAGTTACCTCCTAGATCCGACCTTTCTGAACCGTCAATGTTAAACAATGTACAAATTGAAACACAAACCGTTGAAGTACAAAATGAATCAGAAACTGCTTTAGCGCTTTAAACAATGCTGTAAGGCTTTTAGAAAATCAGGCAGATTCCCCACAATACATTGAGTCAGAGCCCTCACAACAAAATCAACAAGACGGAGGTAACATTACTTAAAATGATCATAATACAACACAACAAGAAAATTCAACCCCTCCGAAGGTGGTGATGCGTGAAAGATTTAACAACATTGAAATTACTCAGCCTGTCAATATGCTTAGGGATCAAGGTATTGCTAATTATGCTGCATATTACTGCAGTGTGATGGATATCACAGAGGATGTGGCTCGATGGGCCTTCCAACACACTGTGCGACAAGACCTGGTGCAACTTGAGCTGAGGTGCGAGTAAATGGTAAATGGACTGTATTTGTATAGCACCTTTCTAGTCTTCTGACCACTCAAAGCGCTTTTACACTACAAATCACATTCACCCATTCATACGCTGAATGGGTACAGGGGCTACCATGCAAGGTCCCAACCTGCCCATCAGAGGAAACTTACCATTCACACGCATTCATACACCATCAGGAGCAATTTGGGGTTAAGGACAAGGACACATCAGCATGTGGACTGGGGGAGCCGGGAATCGAACCACCGATCTTCCGATTAGTGGATGACCTGCTCTACCTCCTGAGCCACAGCCGCCCCATCTACCTAATAGCGCATCTGTCATCTTGAGTGGTGAACCTCATGATCTAAACCAACTCCAGTCTTTCATAGACCACACTGTACAATCAAACACGGTTGTTAGCGCCGACAGTAATCTGCTATTGGTAGCCCAGATCATCAGAAACCCACAAGGTGGCGGTAAAAGAATGTTAGCAAAAACATTAGACAGCGAAATCTTGAAAAAGAAGAAACGGTTTCTGCATGTCATAGACAATGGCCCTGATAACCAACTGTGTTTCGCTATCAATCTGGCTTATCTGCTTTATCCCAATATCATTGATAACGAAGTGTTATTGCGCGGCAGAGACATTCAGAATACAGTCGGATTAATTGATCAGACTGTGGTAACATTTAATGATTTACCAAAATTTGAAAGAGTTTTGAACTGTAAAATTGTAGTTCTTTTCAGGACCGTTATTAAACGTATGCTCTCTAAATTTGTGACCGATACCCCGAGAACAAAGAAACGCTGTACATGTTTCTGTTTGAAAACCACTACTATGGTGTAATAAACGTGAAAGCCTTTCAAGGCACCCAGTACACGTGCAATTATTGTTACACGGGTTATAACAACTTATTGACTCACCGATGCAGAGGTCATTGTAATGTTTGCTTAGACCCTTCCTGTACTGAACAAGAGCTCGAAGCCGTAGTCTACACTGACTGTAACAGAACATGTCGTTCACCTTCTTGTTTTACCAAACACAAGGAGCCTACAGAGAGAGTCAGGGCTCAAATCTATATCAGTAACTGCAAGTTGCGTAAAAAATGCGATAAATGTAAAATTACATTACATTACATTTCATTTAGCAGACGCTTTTATCCAAAGCGACGTACATCTGAGACTGATACAACACAAGCAAGGAACTAGTCAGGGGACAACAACACGAGTAAGTGCCATAAAGCTTAAGTTTGGGCCCGATAGGATGTAGATGCCAACAGGCAGTGCAACAAGGCAATGATTAGAGTGCATAGAGTGCATAGAAGTATGTTTGTTTGTTTTTTCTCCCTACAGTTCATCAAGTGCAGAGGTGTTTGCGAAAGAGCTTGGTCTTTTTGGTGGAACGAGTTTGGTAACTCGTTCCACCACTGGGGAACTACAGAGGAGAAGAGTCTAGCTAGTGGCTTAGGGCTCTGTTGTGGTGGTACCAGGCGCCTTTTATTGGCAGAGCGTAGTGGGCGGGAGGGAGTGTAGACCTGAATGAAGGAGTTCAGGTAGGCAGGAGCTGTTTTAGTTGCTATATTGTAAGCAAGTGTCAGGGTTTTGAATTTGATGTGGGCAGCAACTGGGAGCCAGTGGAGGGATATCAACAGTGGGGTGACGTGCTGTTTTGGGCTGATTGAAGACCAGACGCGCTGCCACGTTCTGGATCATCTGCAGAGGTTTAAGTGTACATGCAGGGAGGCCTGCCAGTAAGGAGTTGCAGTAGTCAATCCATGATATAACGAGAGCCTGTACCAGGAGTTGTGCTGCATGCTCAGACAGGTAGGGTCTGATCTTCCTGATGTTGCACAGGGCGAACTGACATGATCGAGCAACTCCTCCTAATACCCTGGCTGTTCCATCTCTCGACAATTGTCGAAGGCAATTCAAATCCTTTTCAAATGCCAGCATCCAGTGGTTAGAGTGGGTAGTGCGTACAGAGAACATCTTCATTCAACACGCTTTGAACGAGGGTGAAAAACAGATAAGACGTTAGACGGTTATGCAGAGGTCCAAGGTGTGAAATATGCATGGGAGTTTCTGGGTTGTTTTTTAACATGGTTGTCCAGCCTCATGAGACCTGTCCTCTGACTGGCAGACTGTTTGAAGAGTTGCATGCGGTCTGCGAAGAGAAATTACAGATGTTACAGTCTGTCCATGGCATCAAATTGATTGCCGTGAGAGAGCATCGTTGGGTTGAGATGAAAAAAATCCCACCAGGGGTTGAAGGAGTTTCTCGAACATTACAAAGCTCCTCAACCTCTAACCCTGCAACGCTCTGTACGGTGGTAGGACGAATGCTGTGAGGCTGAGGTATATGGCGCGCCGAATGAAACTGTACAGTATGTAGATGTGACATCCTTGTATCCCTGCGTCAACTGCGCATTTCCTTACTCTCTAGGACACCCTAAAATAATCTACACAGATTATAGAGCCTCAAAACTACTTTGGGATAATCAGGGCTGTTGTCTATCCACCTCAGGGTTTGTTTTACCTCACAGAACAGCTGCAGGTAAACTGGTGTTCGTATGTAATGCCGAGCTAAATTTTCAGGACGGTGCATGTACACATGACGACAAGGGCCAGACCGTTGACGGGGGTTTGGGTCACTCCTGAATTTAAGGCTTTGGAGATGGGGTATCGATTAGGTAAGATCACAGAGGTTTGGCACTTTGATCGACACTGCGATTCCATCTTTGTCAAGTACATGCACACTTTTCTGAAGGGTAAACAGGAAGCTTCAGGGTACCCCCCTGAGGCAGCTGCTGATCAGGAAGGTAGAGAAAAGTACATTAGGGATTACATGACCAGTCAGGGCATTTTGCTAGATGCCGACAAAATTAAACCAAACCCGGCTAAAAGCCAAGTGTCTAAGATCTGCTTAAATAGCTTTTGGGGAAAGTTTGCACAGAGAAGTAACCTTAACCAGACCGCTTTAATCAGTTTCGGTTACATGTTTTCGGAAAAGTACAAAATCAAATACTTTTCGTTCCTCAAACAACACAACAACAACATCACAACACAACAGCTCTCATTCAATGGAGTCACGGCGATCACTATATCGCACCCCCAAACAAGGTTGACAATGTGTTTATCAAAGCATTCGCCACAAATTGGGTAATTACAAGCGAGTAGTGCTGTGTGTGAAGGGCATTACTCAGACGCACGAATGTTGTGAACGGATCAACTTTGATAGCGTCAAAGAGCTGGTGGAGGGGTACGTGCAAAACCACACTGCAGAGGGCGTCATTGAAACCCCTCAGCACAACATTGTACGTGATAAAAAGGGTTTTCTTCTAAAAAAAACTCATAATTTCAGAAAAAGTTTCGTGAAGAGACGGTTGCTTCCCACAGGTCAAACCTTGCCTTTTGAATATTGAAAATATCATACCTGGGTGTTACTGAAGAAATTGTCTTTGACCCTAGATTGCAACTACCTTTTTCATGCCAGATTGTGGGTCCAAGTGATTGTGGAAAAACTTTTTTTGTAAAAAATGTGTTGGAAAATTGTCAAGATGTTTTGTCTCAGGTACCTGAAAATATTGTATGGATATACACTTACTTTCAACCCATGTATGCTGAACTGCAAAAGAAGAATAAAAATATTAAATTTATTGAAGGACTACCTGATTCTTTCAAAGATGAAAACCTGTTTCTGCCTGATCAGAATCATTTGATTATCCTGGACGATGTCATTTTTCAAGCCTCCGACCATACTGAAGTAGTCAGGATTTTCACAATACAGGCATCACAAGAACATGAGTGTCATGATGTTGATGCTAAATGTATTTCACAGGGGTAAACATAGTCGGACCATCAGTTTGAACAGCAATTACCTGGTCTTTAAAAACCCTTGAGACAGGCTACAGATAAATATGTTAGCGCAGCAAATTTTTCCTTCTTAGAAAAGTTTTTTTTTAGAAAGTTTTGAAGATGCTACTAAAGATCCTCACGGATATTTAATCGTTGACCTCACCCCTACTTGTCTAGAGCAAAACAGACTGAGGTTGGGGATTTTACCTGATCAGTGGGCGGTCATCTATCTACCCAAATCGAGATCTTCCTAAATCGACATGTCGGCTCGGATAAAAAGAAATGCTTTTTTACTGCAAGCTTTTTATTATGCTACACCTCAGAGACGTAAAGATGTACTTAGTCATTGCTCCTCAGATTTTCTTCAATCTCTGTGCGAACTCTCTCTGAATGTTTTAAGAGGCAATATACCTCTGTCAGCAAGTCAATATAACAAACTCAAAAGACAAAAGAAAATTGTTGGTGGATAAAAAAAACAGTCTAAAAGGCAAACACAGGACTCTGATGAAACATTCTGGAGGGTTTCTTCTACCACTGCTTTCAGCAGTTGTTCCTATCGTTGGACAACTTATAGGAGGACTTACTAATAAAAACTAAGAAAAAATGGCACAGAGGGCCAGTCAAAAGACAACAGTTTAACCGTATGGGTCAGTTTTGGTCGATCAGACTCCATCTGTGAGACATACAGCCGAAAATGATTTGGATGTAAAAATGAAGGATATATTAAACGTACAGGGGGTGAATCCTTATGAAAAAATTAAAAGATACAACGCTCTACTGCAAAGATACCTAACCCTGATCAAACAAGGGGGGAGGGAAGTTCTGACTGTTGCTAAAGACTCTGACGGCAGAAGGATAACCTCGAATCAAAATGAAGAAGAAGAGGAAAGAAGAAGAAGAAGCCAGGACATTTCGTCCTGCTATTTCGGCAGATGATGTGTTACAAAACCTTCCTCCACACGATCGTTAAAAATGCTCAGTATATCATTAATAAATTAGCCAAAAGCCAGGACGGGTGGACTTCAAAGGGAGAGTTGATTTATAAGGGAAAAGCAGTAAAAGGGTCACACATGATTGACTTGTTTAAAAAAATATTTGCCTCATATAAAAAAAAAAATCACAGACCCTACCTCCTGAGGGTTGTACAGGTTTTTTAAATACTCTTTCAGAACTCAACATCCCTCTAACCTTGGTGACTAACCCCCAAGCTCGACTCAACATCCCTCTAACCTTGGTGACTAACCCCCAAGCTCGAGAGGAATATCGTCAGCTTAAAACTGAGAGATTGCATGAAGGAGAAGATGAAGTTGAAGATGAAGTCACACCGGCAAAGACGATGAAAAGAAAACGGAAAAAAATCATTTTATCCCCACGCTGGATTGAATTTGAATGAATTTAATGAAATAATAAAAGGTTCGTACAACAATATTGTCTTGAGTCTGTCTTTATTTCTCTTTCACACACGTTATTACAAGTGGTAACAATCTTTGAACATTTCTAAAGAACAGATGGTTTGGTGGAAAGAATCGGCTCTTTAATTCATTATACAACGTTGACATTTTTTCACAAAACTGGTTACCATCTCATCATTTTTAATCACATCATCATGATACGAGGATAGCACATCCTCAAAAGGTAACCTGCAGGCCCTATGAAATCAATAATAAACACAATACTGACTGCATGCCGTAGACACAATGTCTTGAAGTTGACTTTTCTGGAACAATATTTTTTTAGAACGGTTTTCTAAAAAATGCAAGATGGCTTTTGGGTAATAGGCAAAATCAGGTGGGAATCCAAATGAGTCAAAAACAGTGGCACTTCTATCTTCATCCATAGAAAGTGCTCTCTGGGTTCATGGACGGGGTGTGTGTTGACGATCATGTAGGCAGGAAGTCTGAACGAGCGCGTCAGTAAAGGTAACTGGTCTGAGGCCCACACGCTCCAAAATGCATCACCCAATAAATGACGCATGAGACCTTCCACTTGGTGATTATTCATCTTTCATCTTTTCATTCATCTTTTCTCAGTAATAATCCACCAACACTTGTCATTTTGAGTTGATCTCCAAAATAGATTCGTAACAGCTGTAAACAAAAACGTTACCCTTCAGTAAGGCCGTGGCGTGACCTTAATGCACAGCAGGGGAAACGGTAGCTTTCTTGACAAACAGAGACGCCCCCTGTATTTTTAATCGGAAGTTACTGTTTGGGGCACACATGTGACTGAAAGTGTCGTTAGCCCGGCTCAGTTTAATTCTCAAATCCACAGTGTTCAAAAGAAGCCTCTCGCTGAAAAATATGTCAGCGTGAAGAGGACTCAATAGGTGAACCTCTCTAGAACTGGCAGTGAACCGAGCTCTCTGAAATAACCCTCTGTTTGGGCCATTATTTGTTACCACAGAATCTAGAGAGCTGGCCGTGTCTTTGTAAAATAACCTGGCGCTGAACTGACTTTTTAATGAATCTTCTGAAAAGTTGAGCCAAGTCTCGATCATAGCTCTGTACAGATGAGTGGTGCTGGATTGTGATATCAATCTATCCCCTAGAATAACGTTGCATTGACTGAAAATTGTATTCAGAGGATAATTGACGAGACCCCCCAGGGGTAGTAATTTTGACTTGGAGGTGTAACAAATCCAAATATTTTATCCCTTCTCTGGGAATAAAAAACTCGGTCCATTGTCGGTAATGGCCAATAAAGGTAAAACTTCTGTGTAAGCTTTTCTTCGATAGACAGCTGTGTCATGGGGGCTCTGCCATACTGCATTTGGCCGATTTGTGATGTAAAAGAGCCATCTTTGTTTGCTTCTAAAAATGAGGTGTTAAAAGATATCTCTGGATCTTGCTGCGTGGGTAGATTTCCTTCTTTTAGGATTGCTTCTACCAACTGATTTTCTCCTTTCAGTGCACCGTCGTTTTTAGATCTCTCTGAAATGCACTGCCCCGGAGGTCTCTTCCTCGCTCTTCTAGCCAAAATCATAATACCTCTGGATCCTTCTTTAGACCCCTGTTCCTGTAGACCGGTTATTTTACCAATGGCGTGGCTAATCACCTCTGAGGCTGTGTTTTTAGCAGCTTATTTAAGATGAGGTTTAGCAATGGCAAAACCTCTTTTTATCAAAGGTGATACAAAACTAAATAATTTTGAAAATATAGAGCCTATCCCTCTCCCGTACATATGACGGGCAAGCCATAAAAACCGGGGAGTGCGCCCCCCCCGTTTGGTTTTCATAATAGCTCACAAAACGGTGAGGATTGTGTTGCATCATTTTTTTAGGGAGGAGGTTTTCAAGGGTCTAAAATGGAGTTTTACGATACACTTCCAAATGTAAAATTTATGGGTTCAATTTGATCCGTTTTAATCTCAATATGAATGTTTTAAATATGTTTCTTCGCCACAGGCAGGTAGTAGGCAGGATTAAAAGACTGTGTGGACTATGTTGCTGTAAATCCCTTGTATTCTGACGGTTCTCAAGAGAGGAGTGTAAGCGTCCCCTACCAGCTGATGACGTACCATATCACTATAACAGTAAAGTTGATAAATCCCCGCCTTTATATCTGTGGGATAGGGAGCCGTCCTTTCGTCAAATTTGAACCATTCGCCTGACTTCATCCCCATCATGTAAGCCATGGGTGGGAAAAAACGCAAATGATATTTAGCACCCGCTTGAAATTCAAATCTCCTTTGAATAGGGCTGAAATTTAGTAAATTTAGCCCCCTCTAATCTTTTGACGCTGGATTTCACTCTCGGTGTCAGGGTCTTGGGGTTTTTTTCCTCTATTCAAAATACCCTAACTCTACAGGGAGGTTAAACCAGGTGTGTGGGTATGAAATCTCTGTCAGGGCCACTTCCCTTGGACCTTGTAAATCAATATGTTGCCACATGGTAACTGGAACTTGTATTATTTTTAAATACATTGAGACTAGCATTGGAGGGTAAGGTGACGTAAAACCCCTCACCCAAGGCTTGATCCATCATGTAATGAAGTCATGAGAGTCACCTATGGTATTTTATACATTTTTCAGGTCGCTAGCCTTGATCCAGCTGTTAAATTTCTCAAGCCAGTTTTTCCAACGTACCAACACCTGTTTTTCCCCCCTCACGACCTGTTTGCCCAAAATTTCTTCCACTTGATAACTCTTATCTCAAGCTATCTTTACTTTTTGCAACTCTTCTTCGTAAAGCATATCTTGGATAGGTTCTCTGTCATAATCTTTGAGTTTGTACACAGGGGGTAATCGCAGTATGCATTTCGACACCGTCAACATCCCGTCGGTGTAACCCTGTTCATATTTTTTATCAAACACTCCTCTCAGTTTGGAGATTCTCACAAGATCTTCTTGTTTACAATTCATCTTTAACTTTTCTTGGTACCAGATGGGAAGAGAACTGTACAGGTTTTGAAAAACTTGCAAGGTGTTCTCTGTCGTCACCTGTCTAGGCATCATTTTCATACTTTTATGATAACTGTTATTATAGCTTTGAACCAAGTCCTGCAAGACGTCTACGTACTGTTGGTCATCTTGTTTGTTAGTTAACAGAACTTTTTGGCTGCTGGTTAACCAGTCTGATATCATTAGCAACAATGACAAACAAGCTAACTCTCCTGGTTGCTTCTCTTGCCAGTCTCCCCGGGAGCTTCCTGCTACTGCTGCTCCGCACAGTCCAACCCCACTCTCCCATTAGTTTTACAACAGTCCGTAACAGTTTTTCCATGGAGTCCTTCAGGGCTGCTACAAGAAGTTAACTGTTGCGTTGGCTAACGCAAGCAACTGTTGCTACTCTGCCTTACAGTGGAGAGATTTGAAGATGAAATCTGGAAACTATCATTGGACCAACGTGATGTCAATATTGCATTCTGGTTGTTGATTGGTTAGGGAGGACGTCCTCCCTTGGAGCATCATTTTACGTGTCTTGGCCAATCATAGATTAGCATGAAAAAAAATTAAGTACATTAAATGGATGTAAGAGATCCCGCCCTGTGGAGGACAGGTGCCTGCTGCTGTCCCCCACTCCCCCTCCACTATCCCCTACTGCCCCCCACCACCACTTCACACACACTGCCCTTTCTCCTCCTTCCCTGCAGGTGTTGCTGTTGAAGCATTTTAAATAGAATTTCAATAATGGATTTTTTCCAAAGAAGAGAGAAAATGTATTTTATAAATAATACAGAGATGTAATGGTAATGGTATATTTCAACCAAATATTCCTTTTTATATTTTGATCTTCCTCTTGCCTCTCAAAAAATAGAGAAAGAGCAACCTCCTCTGCCTCTATGCACCAGCCTCCACTGGTCAAACAGAAACTGTCATAACAAAGACAGAAAAGCCCATTTGTGGGAGCAGATCGATCGGACATTGAATGTTGCAGGTGAGTGTTGTGCTTCTATCACCCTACACATTCTAAGCTTGTTGTTAGCAGTGTAGTCAACCCTCTGTTTACATAGCCTTAAGTTAGCTACCTAGCTAATGTCAATATGCTTTCTTTTATTTGTCAGCTCCCCTTAAATTGGCTGCTGCACGCAACACGCTTCAAAACCATAGACTGTATAAAAATATGGATGTAGTTACCGTGATGTCACCCATTGGTTGCTGAAGAGTGGTTTTGAAGCTCATAGTGAGCCGTCTTGGCAGTGCGTGATGCTGCCTAACTCCCAGCCAATCAAAAATGGGCAAAGAGGTGGGCCGAATGGCTGAAACAAGCCACCTAGCAGCTGGCAGACCTGTCACTCAGAGCAGCCATGTCCTTCATTATGCATAACTTTACGACTTCCCCCCCCCCCCCCCCCCGTACAGTTGTCATGAAATTAGCTATAGGGACCAAAACCATTTTTTGTATCAGGTTGTTTGTATCATGTTTATTTCTGCTGTAAAGTTGGGCATTTTAACATGGGGGTCTATGGGGAATGACTCGCTTTTGGAGCCAGCCTCTAGTGGCCATTTGGGGAACTGGAGTTTTTGGCATTTCCACATTGGCTTCATTTTAAAGCCCCGGCGGTTGCCTCTTGTACAAAATGCACGACTTTTACTTTGAAGGCAAGCTATCTGTTTATGGCTGTTGACATCCTCTTTCAATTTTCATTGTACAAGTTGGAAAATGGAACAAGCTGACGCTTGGCACCCTGAATTGAATTTCACATCGTAAGATCATAAAATTGGGAAATATCACAAATTATTTGATTTTTTCATTGTAAAATGTGAAGAACTGCAAATGAATTATACTTCATGCACGGACTGCAAAAGACGTATTACCCAATATACAAGAACGATCTCAGATGAATTATAATTACTTCGTACATGGACCCCCAAGCCCTGTTGAGTGATTAACCTCCTGGTTGTAAGTAGAAATTACATCATGTCTAATGAAAGGAAATACAAAATAGAGAGGAAAAGGATAATAAAAATTAAATAAAATAAACAACAATAAAAACAACAAGTAAAATTAAGGCAGTTTGAATTCTAAGTGTTTTCAAAAATGTTTAACTAATATTTAAATGGGCATGTATTTGAAAAGTTTATAAAATATAAAAATCCTGACGGAAAGAGAAAGTATTACCAATACTTTAGAAAAAAACACCAATCAAATAGTGTTTATAATATTTGGAATGAAAACAAAAATCTCACCAAAATTAGGCTATTTCGTAGTTTAGTCCACCCAAGGATATTCTCCTAATACATTCATGCGTCTATTATGGTACATCCATGG
Organism: Thunnus albacares; assembly: GCF_914725855.1. NCBI lineage: Eukaryota > Metazoa > Chordata > Actinopteri > Scombriformes > Scombridae > Thunnus > Thunnus albacares. Next base: position 27,513,127 of record NC_058127.1, on the reverse strand, counting down.
AAGTAAGGTCTTGTTATACATCCATGATGCGTCCACTGTGCAGACTCGGTGTGACGCCTTTGCTGTGCGACGGACTTGATGTAGATGACATGAGAGCGAAAATTCTGCAGTGATCTAGCTTAGCGCTTCTCTCGGTTCCTCACAGACCTTTAAAAAATGAAATAGATTATTTTACTGTAATCTACCGCGTCTGTGTAGGTATTTGCGTGTTCCTCTGAACCGGAAGACCTAAAAGAAATCGAAGTTAGCAAGGAGGTGACATCTGGCTGCTCCATACCTTTCATTGAATGAAGTTTAGCACCGATTAGCATTTGTTTTGTTTCGATACCCATACAGAATTGAACACGCCAAACTTTCTGTCGGAAGCAACATTCTTATAAATCTGCAGGTTAACGGTAAGCATACAGTTGCAACGCCTAGCTAGACTGGGAATACAATAAGCCAGGCGTTTTATTTTTTGTTGCTAACATGGTGTGCCTACCTAACGCTTAGCTAGCTAACGACAACATGGCTAACCTGCTAATATGTTAGGACGGATAGACAGCAGATACTAATAGGTATTCTGGTTATTTTTGGTTGCTCTTAAATGTGCTGCAGTGGTTGAGTCCATCCATAGTCGACAAAATAAGGTTGTTAATTTGCCTGAACGTTATTTCAAATTTACCGTTTATACAAAGACTGCGACGGTGCTAGCGCCCAACGCACACAAGCTAGCCGTGGTAGGTACTATTTCCTGCACCGGAAAAAAATGAAAATGTTGTCATCACAGAACCGCTTTTCTCATAGAATATGTTTTTCACACGACACAGGCCGCATAGAATTGTTCACTATTAGAACGCTAATTCTCCCAGCTGTTCAATCATTCTTAGTTCAGCCATTATGCTAAATTACATATTCCCCCCCGACCAGGTGCACATGTTGTGTAGTCCCAAATGCACAGTAGTTTTTTTTCTATGTATTCTGGAAGAAGACTTGAGATTGTAATCATGGTTGTGACTTATTAAATAATATTAGTTAGTGAGAACATAATTTTAAAAATCCCATTACTGCATCATATGCTGTTGAGAATTAACACATCACTTTTCTGTTGGAAGGTCATTGGTCGTTTTTACAGCTTGTAATATTTTAATATATAATTGGCATAACCAGCCATTTCTGCTAGTTGTGTCAATTGTAGCACTGTCATCAGAGGGCATGAGTGGTGCGTTGATGAGGTGTGTTTTGTATACCAGCAAGACTGTGTAGCTCAGGGGGAGTAGCGAGATAAGTATCATGCATTGCTTCCTCATATCCAGTAACAGGTTACATTTTTAAAGGGACTTTGGTTGTCATTCTGTCTGGAGTGAAACAAAGGTAAAATGAATAACTATCACATACCAGGCCACTTGACTCCTCTCTTTTTTGCTGGACATAATGTTAACTCAACTGTCCTAACTATGGCAGGCCAGGGCAGTGAATGTAAATGTTGATTTCTCCTGTTTTTGTTCCAGACTGACTGTAGACATGCTTTTCATTACAATATACATCCTTGAGGAGAAATCCTATAAATGGGCTGTGGCTGATGTGGAGCATCGTGGAGCAGAGCTCCAGCAATTAGTTGATTAATTGATTACTGTCACAAAAATGAACTATTTTGTTAGTCGCATAATCATTTCAGTGATTTTTTTTTTTTTTAAGCAAATATGCCAGAAATTTGCGGGTTTCAGCTTCTCAGTCATTTTTGGGGTTTAGACTGTTGATCAGGTAAAATAACACACTTAATGACATTGGCCCTGCATTACCCTGCATTTTTCACTATTTTCTGACATTATATAGACAAAACTAATAATTGATTAATTGACGAAATAATTTGCAGATTAACCAATAATGTACATATTTTTAGTTATTTGCGGTCCTACTGTGGAGGAGATATGTTCATAGGGATGGTCTCTCTCACTCCAAGATAACTAGCAAGCTGCATTTAGATTGAAAGTAAAGTAGCTTGCTTTGACCACTGATGTGGTTTTTCACTGTGTCTTTAAGACAGAGTCAACATTAGTTGAGTTCATGGGGCTGACCTTGCTGTGACAGCAAGCAGGTACTGTGTGAGACTCAGAATCAGACTAATACCCAAACTTACAAGGAACTTCAGTTTCTCATACAGATTTGTGAGCTGAGTTTGTGGTTACACCCCAGCTGTAGACTGTGTTTGTTGTTTGTAGGTGACGAGCTGGCGCAGGTCGTGGGTTGTCCGTGGATAATGCGAGACAGTGGCGGTAGCCTGGCCCAGAACCGCTGGCAGGGAGACCTGGGTCTGACTGCTGTGGGGCAGGACGACACAGGAGGAGGTAGGCATTCTACTTCTGGTCAATAAAAAGTTTACATTCTAGTTATACTTGTATTATTATTTGCAGGGCTTTTGTGTGCAGTGCCTAAGCTGAATGAAAAAAGTCTGTTGAGATTTCTCTACTGTTCTGGAGATTTTAATAATACAGTTCCTAGTGCCAACTGAAGGGGTAGGAACACTGAGATAAATTCCTCTCAGTGGGCTGGTAAGGCAAAAGTTGTGTATGAGAGAAATGGACTCGCTACAGTAACTCAGTCAGCTGGCTAGGTATGCCCCCTCAAAACCCAGCTCTGAGTGGTAACCAGTTCTAAAATGTTAAGAACCTGGGGTATTTTTTATGGTCTGATCTTTTATTGCTTGCTGTCATAAGTGCACCAGCAGTACCTGTTCAGCAGTGAGACTATTCATATCAGCAGCAGGGGGAGGAGGACAGAGGAAAGCATAAATGATGCCACACGCCAGTGAACCACTTAATGGCAAAAGACTTGCACTGTTTTTAAAACAGTGGTGTCTCAGGGCTTTAGGTAACCATTAATCAGTCAACATAGGGCTGGGTGATATGACCAAAATCTCATATCCCAATATAGGTAATTTCATATCCTGATAATGATACCTATCCTGATATAGCACATTTTAATTCAATGAATAAATAGTTGGTTTGGTCTGTGCACCCATGCCCCCCGTTGTGCAGATTAAATTAAATAACTCTTCTTTGCTTTTGTTCACTTACAGTAATGTAATGAGCGTTGTTGTCATCAACTCAAGTACTTCACCTGGTTCGTCTCTCCTGTGTGTGCAGCACACACATGGAGCGCTCAGCCCCACCTGTGGTGAACCATATACAGCAGAGGAGAGTAGTGCAACCATAAATGACAGCAAAATGCAGCCGAGACTGAGCTGAAATTAGAGTGCACAGAAATTTGGCAAATAAAATCAGTCTGATCTCTGGCTGTGATTGGCCACCGCGGCCATCAGCTGCAGTGACGTCAGGTTGCGTTTCTTCAAATTGACTCTGGCTCAACTTTCCGCCCACAGTCCGGTGTGGCGCCGCAGCGGCCAAAACATCCACAGCTGAAACGCGAACGATAAGTTTCTATCTGCATTCTAACCCCTAAATTCCACCGGGCGCGTGTGTTCTAGCTCCAACACGGCCGTCAGTGCTGATCGCGGCCACTCTAGTCAATGTATCAGATTCCAACGGCGCGTTTCAGAAGCGTCCCAGAAGTGGCTCTCCGCTCCGCTGTGCTAAAGATAGGTGCCTCGTCTATTTTTTACGGAGGCCGCGTCAAACAGCACAGAGCAGATCGAGCTGGGCAGGAAGTCAGACACAGAAACAGCATCAAGCATCTGGTCAATTTTCAATATAAAACGTCCCGTGCAGACTCCTGGTCATATACCAACAATAAACGCAATTAAAACAGACGAATAAAGAAACAATTTAACTACGTAGCCTACTTAACCATAGTAGAAGCACAAAAATGACAAAATTGGGCAGTTTAGTTGCCCTGCTACTTCAGTAATTACAGTAGCCTTAAGGCACTTTATCAGCTTTGACTAGGCTGCTGTAATTACTGTAGTAGGAGTGCAACTGACTTTAAACGGCAGATGGCTTCCCAGCAGTGAAGACTGTCCGCTTTTGACACGCTCCCGGTGGAATAGGGCGCTGTGCAGAGGATGGAGGATGGTCTGAGCAAAACATGTTACCGTGTTACCAGTCAGGCACCAATTACATCACTTGCCCACTGCCCCCATTGTCATTTTGCTTTCTAGAAATAAAGCTCATTTCGTTAATTTTTGCTTAACAGCGCCCACATTCATCAAATGAAAAAATTCTAATTTGTAAAATACTAAGTTTGTTATTAATAATTAGTTGGACGACAGATGCTACAATTATATAAACTGAAAGTGTCTGCTCCGTGACCGTCCGCAGTAGCAGCAGTCTCAGCACAGAGTAGCGGAGTGAGACATCTGCCCACCCTCCTGCTCAATGCTGTTAACACATGTAGCTGTTAGCAAGCAGCTGCTCTCATGTTTCCCTGGGTCTTGGTGCTTATGTTCAGCAAAAACTCTCCTGCGTTCTGCCTGCTCAGCCTGCTCTCGCTGTGTCTCTCTCCGGATGGCAGGCGGGGTGCTCCGGTTCTGGTTCTGAGCGGCGGTTGTTGTCTGGCTCGTTCCCGCATTTTAGTTTTGGAAAACATCTCTTTTTTTTAAAAAATTCCCCAATGCTTGGGCCCAGCAGGGGTCAACTCAGACCTGGCAGGCCACCGGGTTTGCAATACACTGACAAAAACCATGTGAAAGTGTCAGTTTAGGCTTTAGGAAATTGTAACAGCCATTTTCTACTATAATTTAGAACTGTAAGAAGCCTTTGTTGACTGAGAAGGCAGAAACAGTAGGTAGGAAGGTAATATGGAAATGGATTACAAACATACAAGTGTTCCTTTGATTTGATAATACTATCAATAATATGAAAATTGGACATGAATAAAGGAGTATTTGTTAAATTCCTGGAGGGACAGGCTTTACTATCTATGAATTTGTCTGCTTTGTGATATCAAAGCCCATCAGTCTGCTTATATACTCACCAAACACTTTATTAGGGACACCTCTGCAATCTAATGCAATCCAATACAACAGCTCTGCCATAAATTGTACTTTTACAAAGCTTATACATTTTCAGTGATAATTATTATTGAGGTTGTAGTGGGTGTTAGTGGTGTACTGGGGTGCATTATATTAGAAAGTGTTCCCAATATTTTGCCTCCTTCATGTATGTTACTGGGGTGGCCTGACAGACTAATGGTGTGTAATTTAGCACAGTAAGTATTCTCAGTGAAATGAACTCAAGTTGTATTAGGCTGAAATGAAACCCTAAAGGCTTCTGGGTCATGATGGCACATGGTTGAACACAGTTGCTGATGTTTGTGTTTAGGTGGGATTCCTGGAGACCACCTCATAGTTCCGGTGTCAGGCCACAGCATACCCAGCCCCATGCACCTCAGATTGGGGCAGAAAGAGATGGTGTGGAGAGGTGAGTTTGTGGACAAGGCAGACGAGGATGGGATGGGAAGGATTGAGGCAATAGGTGAGGAGGAAGACGACAACAATCTGGATGCAGAGGGCAAGTTTGAGGTTTGGGATAACAATGATGAAGAAGAAGAGGAGGAGGTGGAAGGAGACCATGCAGAGGTAGAGTGGGATATCCCAGACTTTCCCTCCCAGTCCACCCAGCATCTTCATTCACAAAAACACCAATATTATGGACCACTGCAGAAGGCAGAAGAGGGTGGTGATGTCACTGTAGAGGATACTATCTCTCAGGCTGTAACAGGGGACTTGTTCAGGTCCCATCTCAGCAGATACAGGGCTCTGAGGAGGCTCAGGCGCTGGCAACGTTTGCGTTCCCATGGAGGCCAAGGATTTAGGCTCACCCAGCACTGGAAGAGCTGGCGCCAGCGGGCCCAGTGGGTTTGCTCCCTAGGGCACCGGTGGAGCCTGAGAGGGCAAAGGTACAATCTATATGGGAAGCAGAGGAGGATAAGAAGGTATCGGCAATCACCATACCCTGATGGAGGAGACGACAGCAGTGATGAGAGATTCACAGAATCTGAGAGAGGTATTGGCATACACTACATTTTTATCCATTGAAGGCTAGTTGATGTGGACAGAATTTATTGAAATGGAACAGTAGGGTTTAGTGCTGAAAGGATAAGCCTGGCAATATTGTACATTTTTCTTCTTTTCAGTAAATCCTATAAAAAGACTAAAACCAACCACATGTAAGGCTCCGTTCAGACCAAATCTGGTAATATATGAAAAATGGCAGCACTCTCATTCATTTGAATGGGGGCACTGCTTTTATGCTGCAGGAGGGGGGAACGTGCAGGGCTCAGCAAAAAAACGCAAAAGCCATCTGGCAAAAAGTTGAACTGGACTCAACTTTTGCTGAAATACAACCCAATGTCACGCTGCATTGGCCAGTCACATACATGTAAGTGCACATTCATGGTGGATTACTTTGTAACCTGAAGGCTGTAATCAGCTGTTTACCTCATGATCATTGCGACAAAAGATAAAACATTTGCCGTCGTGATAACTTTCCAGAGTTGTAAAATCCTGTTTGTGAGTTTTACAAACCGCTGCATGGTGTTGTGGCTTCTTATCAGAAGCCACCTTAAATGCATTAATCTGTAACTCCAAGTTAACTTCCTGGATCATATTTCATTGTCTCACTGGTACCTCAGAAAACATGCCCCCACCTTGCTGCTGGATTGCTGGATTTGGTCTGAATGTAGTTTTATGCCATTTACACATTACATGACTTTTAAAGTCGTCAAATGGCTGTACTGTTTACACTACTTTCTGTCTCGTAATTGGGAATCTAGAAGTCGTTGTGGTTTGCACACTACATGACTGACTGGTGATAGGAGATCACACATTACAATATCTTTCACCAGAAGGAATCCCTAAGCAGTTTGTCTGGTCTCTAAACTATGTTTTGTCATTAAAACATATGCAAAATGACATGATACCATGTGAGTAAATGAAGGTAAATAAAGTAAATAAATATTTTTGCAGCGAAAACGTAGCTGCCTTCTCGTATTGTGGTTCGGCAAGGACAACAAGGTTACAAATACTGAAAAGCTTGTGTGTATGCCAATGTGTTCTGATAGAAACTATATTATTCTACTGACTATATTATTGTGTCAGCAAGTTGAAAATCAGGGCTAAAATCGTGTAGTGTAACCTTGGCATAAATCTGTCTCTCAACACTTTTGACTTCCTGCTCTGTCTGTGGTACTCAATACATTCACATTACTTGTTAGTATGATACATTAATTGTTGGTTTGGGTCTGCACGTAGGATTTCCAAGAAAACTAGAATATCATCAAAAAATAAGTGGTCCTATCAGGGAACACTGTGACTTTTTATATACATGTTTGCTGTGTTAGATAAAGCTAGACAAGAAGCCTATTATCAATTTAATCTGTGCATTCAGTAGAGCAGTAGGGAAAGTGCATACTTTGTCTTAGCAAGGGAGTGGAAGTAGGGAAACCAGTTAACCAAGCTCTGTCAGAGTGCCTTCAAACCTCCAAAGCTGACTGACATGCAGAAAGAGAAAAGAAAAAATGATTATTTAAGGAGTAATTCACTTAATAATTTTCTTTAATTTTTCATTTTTCAAAAAGCAGGGCACGAAATGCAGCATCTTAAATTCCTGTCATCATAGTGGGGTTACCAGCTTTCCACACTTTTCACTCCCTGAGAAAAGCTGAAGTGACCCTTGGATTTATTGAGACAAAATAAACATGGAGTAGTTTTGAGTTGGTGATTTATTTCTTCACTGGCTATCGTAAATATGTCCGTTGTGGGAAACACAATGTTATTGAAAAACAAGCCCCCTTTCAAGCCCCCTAAGGTTTTTTTTTCTTAAAATATTTGCAATTTTAAGATTAAGATCAATATTAAATTAAGATGGGCTGTCAATGTATGGAGTTGTACTTTAAGAAGAGTTAATTATGTCATAACAAAACATTTTAGCCCCATCAGGTTGCTTTCTTGGAATGAATAGACAAATAATGACTAAGTCTAAGAATCTGCATAGAGTAAAATTTGTTTGTGTGTAATTTATTTCCTTTTCTCTGGCAGATAAACAGACAAATGGCTGCTCTCCAGACAGGCAAGAGGAAAGAGGGAGACGGGGAGCGGAGGATAAACCAGTGGAGCTGGCTCTTACTGAGGAACACATGAGTTGTGTGACAGGTATGGATCAGAGATAGAGGCTATTCGCTTACATTCACAGTAGATCAGATACATTTAAAACTGCTGTTTTTGTATCTGATCATGAGGATCATGCTTTTTCTTATCTATAGATATTTTTCGTTTTTTTTTAAATACTCAATATTTTTTCTGATGTTTTTTCTTCATTATTTACAGTTCCGGTTCACTTATAGTAAATGCCATTGTTCATCATCTGTGATATGAAAACATCACCTTTCCGCAGTCAGAGAAATAAAAAATGTGTGTCCTGTTAGTCATTTTGAGACTGTTTTTTAAAGTTTACAGTCATAACATGCTATTAAATGTGTACAATGACACAGCTAAAGTGGCAAACAGAGACTGACAAAATGTGAGTCAACTCAGTGGCTTGTGATCTGGTTATTTGAATCACTAATGTGGGGCAGCTATAACTGCACAAATGAAAAAATTGTATATAGCTGTGTGATAATTTTTTGCAAGTGATGTTATGTTGGTAGTGGCTACTATTAGAATAACACACCGGAATCTCTGTCTGAAGTGTCAGGTGGAGTTTCAAGAAGAATGCTGAGATTACAAAAGTAAACAAGGAAAAAAAAACCCAAACAAGCCACTTTAATGTGATGTGAACCTGCTGTTGATGTGGGGAGGGAGAGCACTGACAGACCATTTCTTGCCTTGTTTTCATGTATACCAATGATGAGCCACATCACACACATATGATGTTGGGAATGCACAATACCACAGTGAATGTGGACAATCATGGATATCCGTCTTCCACAAGCAGCCAAAACCTGTCTGTTAAGCCATTAGCCGAGAAGAGTTCAGTCAAATTTGAGTTGTTGGCCAGCTTAGATTCTGTGTCAAGAGCTGAGAAATGTTTGCATTTCTTTGAGCTTTGTTTATCTTCTCAAATCTTACCATTGCTTGCTTTCATGGTCACTTTTATTTTCCGACTGCTGAGCTCCGAGAAAACTCCTGAGCTAGAAAGAATGTTGAGTTACTGACAACCGGCAACTATGAGTTGTCATGCTGCATAGCTGCATATTATTAAACAGTTTTTGATACGATGATATTAATATTTATTGCTTTTTCTAATTTTGTTTATATGTTTGGAAATGTAACATAAAGCATAGTTAATGTAACTGTCACCACTTTTTTAAATGTGATGAAATGTTATTAAAAATGCACAATAAATGAACAGTGATATGATTAATTTTGCTGCACCTTGGCCTGCCCTTAAGGCAACCCAGGGTGCCACAGGACCCACTGTGAGAACCACTGTCATAGAAGCCTTTTGTCTTAGCTAGCTGCTGAAGTTACATGCAAAACTTTAAAAATGTTACAATTAAACTTAGAGTGGGGGACTTTTGTCTCCCCCATCTGGCAGTGAGAGTAAAGGGGGGCGCTTGGCTGTGATTACTTGACACAGGCATGCAGCACACTGTCATGCGCATCCAGAATGACGAGCACACAGTAAGGGCAGGTAAAAATGGATATGTTTTGATGGGCCACCAGCCCAAAAATTTATATTTTGTTTGTCCACTGGCCCAGCGGGGTTTGTCCCAGTATGCCTGATGGCCAGTACACCACCTGCAGTAACCTACTGTTGCGGCTTTAAAACGGTGGATAAATTGTTTTGAGCATCACACAATCCCCTGTAAAATGACTCATCTCACTATCAGAATTGATCCATTCGGTCCTATTACATTTGGAAAGTCTAACAGAGCTGCACAGTTAATGGCCAAACGGCCAGGGCAGGAATGTCACACCCGACATGAGATTTAAAAACTCTGTATACTGCAAAATACAGAGAGGTTTAGGTGATAGGCTTAATCGTCATTGTGTGAATTTGTTTGGCAAGGGCTTCAATATAATGGACGTTCATTTATCCGCACTACAGGTTTAATGATGTGGCCCTCTTGAATGGGCACCATTGTATGCTTGTTCAGCTTGTGAAGATGAGGTTTACATTCAGTGTCTTATTTCTTTCTCTTGTCTCCAGGTATTCTTGAAGAGTCCCTACAACAATATGGTAGTTTGATCCCCATCCATGTTGATGACCTCGTGGAGAAGCTTCAGGAGATCTTCAATGAGAGCTTCTCACAGCCACACAGGTCAGATACACACTGTAGTTTATAGCAGTGATTCTCAAACTTTGTTACATCAAGGACCCCTAAATGAACACAAATTAGACCACGGCCCCCATCTGATAAGATTTTTGCTTTTAGATGTTTTTTTTTACAGAAAATGTATGAAACCATGGAATAGTACATTTAAGAAATATGTCAGTTAATAAGTTGTGTGGTTGTGTTTCACAAATGGCCACAGGGTGGGGCTTTTGGTGCCATGCTTCAATTCAGTTCAATTCAATTTTATTTGTATAGTGCCAAATCATAACAGAAGTTATCACGGGGCACTTTTCACATACAGCACGTCAAGACCATAATTTACAGAGACCCAGCAATTCCCCTATGATCAAGCACCTGGCGAGAGCAGCAAGGAAAAACTCCCCTTTAATGGGAAGAAACCTCAAGCAGGACCAGGCTGTAGGTGGGCGGCCATATGCTGTGCACATTTTCATGGAGAACCTGTGTACCAAGTTTCATTTTATTAAAGGCAATAGAATTATAGAAATATCATGTTATAGTATTATAGTAGTGCCCCCTGTGAGCAGAATTGTATCAGATGTTACTCACTTGTGCAGTGTGGCTGTATGTACATCATTCCCAAATTTGTTTGCAATCGAATTTAGTATTGAAGAGATATGGCCCATTAAATGCATCAGTCCATGCCTTCAAATATTGGTAACCGATTACAGACAAATGGTAAGTGATAACCCAAAACAAACTCATAAGTTTTATTCAGGATCATCTAAATATGGTATACCAAGTTTGGTGAAGATTAGATGAAACATGTGCCAACAGAAGATATAAATGTGTTTACAAAAAATCCAAAATGATTTTTTTTCCAGGGGCAAATGGGTGTGGCCTATATTGTTAATATGTTAAGCATTTCCTCATGGGACAGCCATCCATGAAGTATGAATACTTCAGCAATTTTAGTTTTTCAGATATCAACTTTCAAACATTTCTCCCATAGATTTCCTATTATAAATTTTAATACTTTAAAAAAGTTATTAAAAAAAAATCTGAATGATAGCATTAATGTCCTCAAAGAGCTGAATATTTTGAAATTTGAATGGTTTCTGTAGCTGAAAGTATGCAGAAGTAGTTAGCAACTGAAAAATGTATGGTAGAAAAATTAATAATGAGCAAAGTTATTAATACATATAATAATGATAACAACAACAACAACAACAAATAAATAGGGTTTCAGCAGCTTCCCTGCTTGGACCCCTAATAAATGCTCATAAATTAAAATCGGCTTAAGTTGCCAGACTTGGTGCACGTGCTTGAATGCTAGATCCGAGCTTAGCTACACAGTCTTGGGATATTCTGCCACTAGCGGGTACCACAAATGCGAAAAGTTTATCTCGTAATTGGCTGCACAGGTTCATACAAAATTAGGTTTGCATGATCCAGATTGATGACTCAACATAAAATTAATGCATAAAATTTGGTAATGATTGATCAAAGTCGGTATGGCTCATTACAAAAAAATCTTGATTTCTAGACGTTTTGCATTCCAAACTTAAAAAAAGCCTCACTGTAACCCATGGTCAATTCAGAAGTCTATATATAATGGAAAAGTAACGCATGCCAAGGGTTGTAGTGAGGTGCTGATCACTGGAAGTAGACTTGAGAGTAGGAAAAAAGTGTTGCACACTCTGGCTCCGTATGCATTTCTCTTTTATTCAGATGACGTTTTCTTCTTCGAGATCAACAGTCATAGTAGGACACAGTCAATTCTCTTCAAATAAGGTGACAAAAACCAATATGTTTCATACCACATATAGAGATTTCAATTTTAAATTCCAATTTTTTCGTTAAGTATATTCAATTATGTTAAAAATACATTTATTTTGAATACATTTCTAATAGATATATAGAAAAAGTTAAACCTCAGCTCTGGATGAATATCATAAACAACTTAATCTAAATAAACAATAAAATAGTGGTACATTACAGAAAGCACTTCACGACGTAATCTATCAGAGGGGGTCCTTCAGGACCTTCTCTGCAGGCCCAACCATTACGAAGTGTAATTTTTAGTTAATAAAATATTACAAATGAGTAATTATAATGTTATTGTTATGATAAAATAGAATATGTTATTAAAATGATTTTTTTTATTTTTAAAATCATTTTGTTTCGATTTCAATTACTATCATAACCATGAACCCAGGTGATGTCATCATATCAACCAATAAGCGTAGGTATTTCTGTGTGCCGTGGGGCTTGCAGAGCTCACGCAGGCAGGCAGGCAGGCAGGCAGGCAGGCAGGCAGGCAGGCAGGCAGGCTTTTTGCAGAAAGGATGGATTTTATTTTTAAGTGACTGGTGAGTCCTGCTATATTAATTATCTATAGAGTTGGTTAAGACTGTTGTTGGCAATGCTCAAATTTGCTGCTGTGAGATATATGGCCTAATTTCTGGGTTTCAAAGTTTCAGTACTTTATTGCCATTTCAACATAGCTGATAGGAGTTTGGTTTGGTGATTTGGTTTTGGTGAGCTCACAAAACAACACATTGTTTCAGCTTATTGAGCTGGTGGTTTGAGCACAGGCGAGTTAACAGGTGTTGGAAGACAATTTTGTAATGGACTTATTTTAATGTGGAATTAATGATGTAGTTTGCATATTGTTTCCATTTTAGTTGCTGGTGATAAGTGCGCTATGTGTGTGTGAGTGTGTGTGTGTGTGTGTATGTGTGGCGGTGTCATCAATCTGACTATTGACGGCCCAGTGCAACACTCCATTGTCCACTACTGTAATGTATATTTAATCCATGAAGTGACAGAGTTCTCAAACGGTGGATCCAATAGTGTTCCCTCCTGGAAAGTAAAACATCCACCTCCTCTTGGAGAGACTTTTTCAATATCAGTATATCTTATAGAGGAAATGGGCTCTACTTGTCTTTACAATTTACAGTTTCATTTAGCAGACACTTTTATCTAAAGCAACGTACATCTGAGAGCTGATACAACATAAGTGCCATAAAGCTAAGTTTGAGTCCGATAGGCATTGCATAGACTGCATAGATTGTATAGAAGCAGATTTTTTAAATTTATATTTATTTATTTAATTTTTTTGTTTGTTTTGTTTTTTCTCTTCCTTCAGTCCATCAAGTGCAGAGGTGTTTGTGAAATAGCTGGGTCTTTGGTCTTTTCTTTAAGATTGAGAGGGACTGCAGATTGAACAGAGTTTGGTAACTTGTTCCACCACCAGGAAGCTACAGAAGAGAAGAGTCTAGCTAGTGACTTATGGCTCTGTTGTGGTGGTGGTAAGAGGCGCCTTTCATTGGCAGACCGTAGTGAGTGGGAGGGAGTGTAAACCTGAATGAGGGACTTCAGGTAGGCGGGAACCGTTTTAGTTGCTGTTTTGTAAGCGAGTGTCAGGATTTTGAATTTGATGTGGGCAGCAACTGGGAGCCAGTGAAGGGATATGAACAACAGGGTGACATGTGCTGTTTTGGGCTGGTTGAAGACCAGCCGTGCCGCTGCGTTCTGGATCATCTGCAGATGTTTGAACGTACATGCAAGGAGGACTGCCATTAAGGGGTTGCAGTAGTCAATGCGTGATATTACGAGAGCCTGTACCAGGAGTTGTGCTGCATGCTCAGACAGTTAGGATCTGATCTTCCTGATGTTGTCGACATGACCGAGTGATTAACTCAAGTACATTAACTCGTGCTCAGTATATATACCCTGGCATGTTATGTTCAGCATACATAAATAGAGGAGAAAGAAAAATACATAAATTCATCAGCTTCTGATCACAATCAGAGGGGCTGTGGCTCAGGAGGTAGAGTGGGTCGTCCACTAATCTGAAGATCGGCGGTTCGATTCCCGGCTCCTCCAGCATGTCGATGTGTCCTTGGGCAAGATACTTAACCCCGAATTGCTCCTGATGGCTGTGGCTTCAGTGTGTAAATGTGTGTAAATGATTACATTTCCTCTGATGGGCAGGTTGGGACCTTGCATGGTAGCCCCTGTACCATTCAGCATATGAATGTGTGTGAATCGCTGAATGTGATTCTTAGTGTAAAAGCGCTTTGAGTGGTCGGAAGACCAGAAAGGCGCTATATAAGTACAGTCCATTTACCATTTCAATCTGCTCCTTATCATAACCTTGAGCCATCAACTTCTTCAAAACAAAACACATTGTAAATCAACAGCCTCCAAATCATTATAATAGTATAACTTTGGACTCAAGTCCAAGTTTTCATCTACTATCTCCTGAATGAAGTTATGTATCTGGTGCCAGTACTTCTAAGTTATTGGACATTCCCATAGTTTATGTGTAAGGTTCCTTGCAACATGGTTACATCTCCAACAGTGATCTATCTTTAAGGTTGAATCTGGATATACTCGATTGGGTCTTTTCCTTTTTTTTCTTTTTTAAATAAGAGTAATAATGGCGAGTAAATAAGTGTAAAAGTAACAAAATAATTTACCAACAGTCTTAGTCTTGATGTCTTCCAGTTTTTATATTTCTGTAGTGGATGTTTCAATCTGTACAATATGTTCAATGAGTGTTGTAAGATTCATGATATACTTATTATGTGTTACAGTACAGTGAAAATATGCTCAGCTTGGGGCTATTCAATATGAGTAAACAGCCTCTCACATGCTACCTATGGATGAAGGCAGCTCTTTCCTCAAAATGTAGAAATCAGATTTGAAAAGCTGAAAGCATTCTCTATCTGTATTAAGGCTGCACCCTAAAAGTTGCTGAGTCGACGCATCATTCGATAAGCCCCTAGGTCCACTCGCATTTTGTCAGTCAAATAGCTGCCCTTTTTTTTTTTTAAGCCACATCATTATACACAGAGTAATGAAGGGTGACAGCATGACAGGTGGTAAACTTTTACAGATTCTTGTCTCTAAATGACCAAAATACATAACTGTGATGGAAACAGAGAGGAATGATGGTAGGACAGCGTGATGCAGAGCAACTGTGTTTCCTGTTCCAAGCTCTCAGTTCTCAGCTGCGGTGTTTAGTGCAGCAAAGCTGATGTTTAGCGCTTGAATTTTCAGCAGCTGGCAGGAGAGACACTGTGCTGTGCTTGGATTTTAAAACCAAACTAATTCTAGGACGTACTCTCTGTGTAGAAATCTGAAATGTATGAAAACATGTATATGTTATATACAGATGTATAAAACAAAAAACAAAAAAAACGTCTTACGATGGTAATAATGAGACCAACAGACCCTTGCTCTATTTTCAATTTTCATTTGCAGATTCATGGAGAAAAGAGGGGATGAGCATCCCTTGTGATCACTAATCAAGGCTTCAACAGCAAAATAAGTTTTAAAATCCATCAGTGATGTGATTCTCTCTTTCTTGCTCTCTCTCGCTCAGACTCTCTCTTACTCCTTGCTCACCCTCATGCACCAGTCAAACCATGCCAAATATCTTGTGAGCAGTGTCTCTTTCTGTAAATGTCATTTCTGAAATCATCTTTAAGGAACATTAAGTCATGAAGTCATCAGTGTCTGAATGACAAAAAGCCATCACATTTAACAGATAAATGAAGCCTGCAGTGGTATGTATTCCATGTCTGAAAAGGGCTCATGTGTTTTTGTTCTTCATTAGGAAAGCAGTGGTCCAGCACCTAATACAGTCCTTTCAGCGTTCATCAGGATCAGCTCTGGCTAAAACATTCAGAGTCAACTACAAACGCCATGTTCTGACCATGGATGACCTGGGCACTCTGTATGGACAGAACTGGCTCAACGATCAGGTACATCAGTACACAATCTCAATATTGTGGGCTTAACACTTTGATGAAGAATGCTGCTAATTACCACCATGGTTGCAGAACTTTGCATTGTTAAATAATGCAGATGATTTGCATAGAATGTATATACTGCCACCTACTGTTGAAAAAGTGTCTTAGTGGGGATTCAGATTTAAAAAAAACCTTGTATTAAAACAGAGCAGAGGGCTTTGTTGTTGAGAGTGTGTTGTTTAAAGCACTGATGAGAAGGTGAAATACAATCCAGGACGTCCAGTAATAGATTTATGTGTTTAAAGGCTTACCAGATGTTTGTAATTTCATAGTTCTCAGTTTATAATTTTATAATACTCAGAGACAGGCCTTTACAAATCAGTAGAAACACTGCATTCCTGTTACAAAGTAATCCACCGGGATAGCTGAATAGTATTGAAAAGCTAATATTACAAAAGTAATATTACCTGGAATCTTACCTAAGACCTCATATTTGTAAGACAGCCACGCTTTGCACTGAGCTAACATGTCACACAGCAAACAGTAAGCAAGATCTGAGCAAGAGATTTCCATATTTAGACTTTTCTTTTCATAGGAAATAAGGCTTGCAGCCCTGACATTCTAATAATATTAAAGGGATCTGGAGTCGCATTGAATGATGGTACATTGAACTAGTCTGTATGATTTAAAATAAAGGAGCTGTCACAATTTATCTATCACCATCATGAGCTCAGATAACATTGGGCTCTATGAGACCGTTAGACAGCACTCTGCCTTTTTGAATGATTTATTCAAAAACTGAGTCCTATTTCAATAGAAGTAACATTGAATGAGAGAGGACAAATTTGTCTACATCCAGATGTAGAAATTGTGCTTGTAGAGTGGAAGCTGTGGGAGTAAAATCATAATGTCTTGAAGATCTTTGATAAAATGTTTATGCCTGAGCCTACAGTGCATGATGTCATGAGTGACTCACTCACTCACTCTGGGTCTGAACATTCTGCACAATACACACAAATGTAATAATCTGAGAAAGGCTGAAAATTTCATGAAAGTTAAACTGTGATTTTGTAAAAAAATATGAATGATATGAAAATGTTGAATCAATGTGATTAAGTCCCAAGACTTGTTACCCATTTAAAGAAGTTTCTACATGAATGTATGAATGTATAAATGATTTGGAAGATGTTGAAGATGAGTGGGTTTGAATGTTTTTCAAATAGACTTCCATTATAACTAAGGTTCAAACAAATTTGAATATTTTGAAAAGTTTCAATGGGATTCGAAAACTGAATAATACCTTGAATGTATGAAAGATGTGGAACATCTCGACGTTGAGTGAAGTTTGTAGCGTAAAGTATGAATGAATAGTAAGAGTTGAAAATGCATGAAAAAGTGTAAAAATTGGTAAATTTTAACATTCCGTCCATTCATTTGAATGGAGCGGAAAAACGCTTTCCAGCATTCACATCAGTAGAAGAATGTAGAATAACATATGTTGTGCTTCCAGCATTCACACAATAAAAGGTGAAGATAACAAGTGTGAGAGCTGTGTTCCAGCCATGACATGACAGGAAGTGATGAGGAAAAGTGCAGCCCAGCTTCATTTACCACCAAAATAGCCTATAATAATCAATGAAGTTGTGAAAATATTATTCTGCTATTTTTGCTGAATCATAAAGTTTTCTTGGGACCCAGTAGTAAATATTCCGAGGCCCCATAGTGGCCCACGGACCAGGTTTTGGTCATTCCTGAGATATACCCAAATGTATGATTTTGAATACAGTCAAAAACATACCTTTTTCTATTAAACTCACACAGAGATGCTCTATTACCATGATGTATTGTAGTGCACAACATGCACCTCGGTCTCTCTCCTGTGCGTGCTGTCTCGCTCTTTCTCGTGTACGGTGTTTTGCTCGCTCTTTGTCTTGTGTGCGCGCTCTCTCTCTCTCGATACCAAGGCATATTGGCCTGAGTTGGAAGGATAAATGAAAGAGATCATGCTTGAACCAAAATGTGTGTGCGAATTGCGAAGAAACCCCCAAGTGACAAGTGATGGGCTTCAGCAGCAGTTTCTTTTTTTTCATGCTAAGATGAATGCAATTATAAGACTTCTTACCAAGCTCCAGCAAAATTTATCAAAATGGATTCAGCCCCGAGAAATTCAGGAAAGAATCTAAGATGGCAGAGATGATCTTTTGACAAATTGAGTAAATGGGTTAAATACCACCTTGTTTGATCACTGCTCACTGATCAGATCTGTTATTGTGTCCTTTTTCAAGATGTTTCTCTACATTTGGCATCTTCCTTTGTTTCTATTTTATTCAGGTTATGAACATGTATGGTGACCTAGTCATGGACTCTGTACCAGAAAAGGTAAGGCAATAAAAGCAAAATAACAATGGCGCACTTAAGGGGCTTTCCACTGATTTTTACACATGTGTTTCAGGTAACTCATCATGTAGTACTACTCAGTGAGAACAGTTGTTAAATGTCTTTGGAGGCTCTGAGGCAAGCTGTAATATAACCCTAATGATGTCATCTAGTTTATCTCAGCTTGAATTTTAAGGGGATGCTTAATTAAATTAAATAAATAAATAAATAAATTAATTAATTAATTAATATATATCAGGGACAACTCACATTAATTAGTTTACAACATGTAAATGTGTCAGATTTAGCCAAAAGGCTAATTTTCATCTGCAGTCCTTGTGCAAGTTGATGTTATAAAGTCTAAAGAATGAGCTGTGTTATTGGAAATGCAGATCCAGCATTTCTGGAGCTTGACCCATACTAGCAACTAAAAATCAGGATATCTCAGCCTCTGCAGCAGTGACTTTGATCATTCTTCTTTAAATCTCTCTACTGTAAGTTCCCCTTGTTTTATTTAATTGCAATACTAAATTGCTCGAGCAGTCCATTTTTACATTATTTTATTGCTGCTGTATGTTTGACCTGGTTCTCCACAGACAGTAGAACAGGAGATGTGGAGTGTCCGCTGTCATGATGATCAGCTTAATATTTTGTCATATATGGTACAATCTTATTTTTTGATCTTGTGCCTGGAGTAATCTAATGTTGGTAGAGCAGATAGCTGAAGTTCTAATGTGTGTGAGATGCAGTTGGGTGACTTGGATTTGTGCAGTTTGGGGCTGGACTACTCTTTTATTTCCATTTTGAAGACTGTGCTTTAGTTTAGTTGAGATGAACAACAATTCACAAGAAGTGGTCATATGGTTACAGGAAACAGTCAAGCGTTTCAGTTTATGTACTGGTTGAAAAATTGATATTAACAACCAAAAAGGTAAAGGGAAATAAAACTAGTATAACCACATAATTGCCGGGTGGAAGTGAGTTAAATACTTGCATGGCAAAGTACCCGAAAAATAAATCTTTATGTGCTTTTAAGTGAATGACAATGGAAAGGCCATTAACCACAGATAACAGGTCTCAGGTACTTATGATTTCGCTAGTATTAAACCCTAAAAGCTGAAGATTTCTCCCAAAGGGGTGGAAATCATTAAATGCAAAAATAACATTTCCTAGTCTCCATAAATCAGTCAACAACCAAATACAAATTTCAGTTTCAGTGTATTAAGCCCAAAGTAGTGAATCCATGCAACAATCATTAACCAGAGCCTTTTTGAGTTGTAGTTCAGTTACTTACAGTACCAGACAGTTCTATTCTGAACAAAAATCCACAACCGATGCATCACAAGTTCCGTTTTTTTAATTTATTTGTTCCAAAGGCCAATGCCAAAAAAATCCCACTTGATGCCCAGAGATAACCAAAGGGTCTAAAGGCAAACATGATGGTCAGACTACTAAGGGTAACTAATGGTAAACAACCTACTCGGGGCAAGGCACCTGGTAACAAACTAATTTTGCAGTTATGCTCCATTAATGAACCAAACTCCTAACTTTGTATTTTTTTTTTTGCTACCATATCTCTCCCTGTTGCTCTCTCCTTTGTTTATGCAGGCCCCCAGGGATACGGCCTGATAGCATTTCATATCCCATCATTGGCTGAAAGATTAATAAGCTTATTACAACTGGTTAAACTTGAGAGTATTTACCTTTTATATATATTTAACTTTATTACCCAAAGTAAATAAATACATGGCCTTAAACCACAGTAAATTGTCTTTGTTTGATTAATTTTTCAGATTACCGATTACATTGCTTTATCATTTTACAAATATCTGTTAAACAACTACTCAAGAATGTTTTCCTTTTATTGTTACCTGACTGTAATGTTTGACCTTCACTGTGCAGAATGCTGTACAGCACCAGTCAAAAGTTTGGACACACCTTCTTGTTCGAGAGAATGGGATGGTGTGTCCAAACTTTTGACTGTTACTGTACGTTTGTGCATAATTGCAGACACGAGATAAGTGTTTTCAAATCAATCCGCCAAAAGAGGAAAGTTTCTTTGTGCTCACCGAAAAGTCTAGTCTAAGGTGTGTACATACACAATGGACTTCTTCAGTGAAGTAGGAGACATCTTGTAGCAGTTAATTTTTTTTAATTAAAAATATTTACATATTCATAGATTCTGGATTTTTAATGAGGAAGGAAGAGATGTAATTTAAAGAATTTTTAAGCACTTAAGTGAACTTTTTTGTGGAAAACCACTATCAAAGACATTATTATTCCAAGCAGAGTTTTTCTTTATATGCTATATATATGAACACATGTCTGGAGTGGATCTTTAATAAAAAAGCTACCATAATAAGTTATGTAAGGTATTGTTTAAGGCATGTTAAGGGTTTTTGCTGCTTTTAATACATAACAGTGGAACACAGTTAATTGTATAAAACATTTTGATGATTATATTTTAATAATTTTATGAAATTTTTTGCATCCAATATTGGAAAAATATTCATATTAATGTCATGATTGATGTCAAATGTATCGCCCAGGGACAATGTGCATTTATTCACTTTACTACTTCTTCTTTGAAGTATTAAATTTGATGTCAACAAGTGTGCAGATTGAAGTTTCGAAGATTTTGCTAGCCTACTTGCGAATTTACTACCAATATTTTGGTGGAGGTAAGACTGTCAGGTCACCACAGTGTTAAAATAACACAAAACTTCTAACAGTTGCTGATTGTTCAGCCATCTGGTCAAGATTATAAGATTTTATGTTCTTAGTGGACTGCTCTCTGAATGTTGTTATTGATGGATTTAACACTGATTAAGTTTTGGAGAGTGTTTGTACTTTCATCTGCTTCTCTGAAGACAGTTGTTTATTTATGAAGTAGCTGTTTGTTTTTTTCTTTCTGACCATTACAAGCTGTGTTTTATCAGTGGGGAGAGGTTTGAAGAGACAGTAAACGGTAACACAGTGTGTGACTTATACTTTGTTAAACGCTTCTGGTAAAAGTAATACATCAAGTTTCAGTTCTTCAAACATTGTTCACCTTTTTACTTTTTTATTGCGAAAGTCCTACTATTAGATGTTTGTCAGCTGTGCAAGAGTTCATGAGGTGTTTTATCACATTATAAAGAGAACGTTCACAGCATAAGCCTTTTTGACAACTCTTATGTCTTCTACCATTATTTTTAATTTTCTCCCTCTCTTCCTCAGGTTCACTTTTTCAACAGCTTCTTTTATGATAAGCTAAGGACAAAAGGCTATGAAGGAGTCAAACGGTGGACGAAAAATGTAAGTGGGTGTCCCATTCTTTGAACTGTTTTTCAGTGACAACGTTGAGCAGGATTTTCAAGACTGCCCTACATAAGGTTTTTATGTAAATCTTTTCATTTTATACCATTAAATGGGGCTACAAAAGAAGAATGCCCCATCCCTACCAACGGAGACCTCTTATTTTCTAAATCTTTCTTAGATTTGTCTGGTATCAGTTGATAGTTGTTAGCCTTTTGCAGTCCAAGCATTATAGTCAATGTCATTGTTCGTATGTTGTCTATACGTCCTTTTCTATTCATATAATCAAGACAAAGGGATAGTCATAGGGTTGTAGCTCGACTGTTCTGTTGTTGCTTCTCATGCCAATATCAATGAATGATCACTAATTAGCTGCTCCACCCATGACCACCAGGCTCTACAATAAGTTGCAAAGTTGGCAGATGTCATAACTGGTGGCAAACTTCCTTGCCATAGAGGATATTCACAATTTTCATTGCCTTGGCAAGACACGTAAGATCACCAAGGACCATAGCCACCCAACACACCATGCTACCTTCTGGCAAGCAGTACAGGAGCAGACTCAATGACAGTTTCTTTCACCAGGCTATCAGGCTACTTAACTGTAAAAACCTGAAATATGCAGCCCACTGCACATGTTACTTAATGTTCATGCTGCTACTAGAGAAACTAAGATCTCTTGCCCTTGCACTCATGCCCTGCACTATTGTGATAACTGCTTATATCTATTACACATTCCATCACTCATCTTTGCATTATTTGTATTACTGCTTTAATTTATATATACTCCATACTCATAGCAAAGCATTTAATAACTCTGCTCAAACACCCACTATTTATATATACACTGGTTCTATTGTAAATTCCTTGTCTATAGTAGTTTTTCTGTCTTTCTTTAACTTATTGTTGTGTATAATTACTTTTGCCGTACTGTCCCTGAGTCTCTATCCTAAGTATTTCATAGTACAGATGACTGCGTATTTTGTGCAAACAACAAATAAAGTGTAACTTGAACTTGAATTACATCTATTAAAACTGCTAGGTGGAACATTGCTGCCTTCACTCACTCTATTATCTCATATTATTATTTCCTTTTACTACTTTGTCCCCTCCTCTCTTCTTGTCATACTTCTATCAGGTTGACATCTTTCAGAAGGATCTGTTGTTGATCCCCATCCATCTGGAGGTCCACTGGTCGCTGGTCAGTGTTGACATTCCTCGCCGAGCCATTACATACTTTGACTCCCAGCGGACCCTCAACAGACGCTGCCCAAAGGTAAGACTGGACAGTAACATTAAGTCCTTATACTAGTAGATTATTTTTGAAAAAATATTGGAAAGCCCTTAGAGACTCTCAGTGATTGGACAATTGAAATATGAATTACAACCAAGCTGTCCCTTAATCTCCGCCACTGCTGTTGGTTGGTGTGAAATGCATTTTGGGATACTTAGCTTGGGCCAACCAATGGTGTAGCTTCATCACCCAGTAAGGGAGTCACTCAGTCAGTCAGTAAGTGGTAGACAATTGCGTTTATAACTGTTGTTGCAGTCCAGCAAAAAATATACTGTACTACTGCAAGATTGAAGAGAGGGAGAGACAGCCATGTCTTTTTCCAGAATGAGTTGGACCACCAGTTTATCACAAAAGTAAAACCACAAGCTGTTAAAATGTCTAGGCTACATACAAAAAATCAAGATTGTTTTTTTATTTTTATTTTTTATTTTATTTATTTTGTTTTTAAAACAAAATAGCAGAAACACAACAACAAATGAGAGGAAGCAAATTGTGCAGGTGAGATTTAGAAAACCCCCAGAGGCTTATAGAAGGAATCTCACCTCAGTACGCATTATAAGCAAATACAAAAGTCATGTAATCCACAAAAATAAGCAAACAACCAACCATAGGATGAAAAAGCAAACATAAAATAGTTAGCATAAATAAAACAACGACTTCTAATGTGTGTGTTTTGGCATGTGTGTGAGCATGCATGCGAATGTGTGCACACGCATACTGAAGCACACGTATGTTGAGTCAACTCCTCATGAAAGAGAGAGAGAGAGAAAGGCCAATTATAGTCAGATATGATCAGTTTGAATAGTTAAGTTTAATTCATCAGACAGGTCCTAAGCTTATATTTGAAATTCTTTAGAGTAGTATGAAGTAGACTGAAATGCGATTTGAATATAACTGTTCCATAGCTGCCCCCCTATCTAATAGAGAATTGACAGAGCCCAGTATGGAACATTGAGAGGTGTAACCATTTGGCATGTCTCATATTATAGTTGTGTACATCACCATTGGGCTGTAAAAATGCTTTACAAGGCAAGGGAAGCGACGCAGGCTGAATCAGGCAAAATCTTGAAAACAAAAACAAGTTTTGTATTTGTTTATGTTAAAAATTGATAGGATCTTGAGCTGATTGAAGAGAGCGGCTGAGTAGTCAGTACTTCTGCTAAATGTGGCAATTCTGCAAAACTTTTTTTGCAAAATATAAAGCTTATGAAGGTATGTGGGATAAGTAGATCCCCAAATGATATTGCAATATATGACGTACAGATAAATTAGGTTATAATGAAGAGTTAATAAACACCAAACACCAAACAAAACAAATATGAATCTTCCAGCTTCGAGTTTCATCATTCAGGACTCCAAGGAAACTTGTGGATGAGACCTGGGTAATTGGGTTTTTTTTTTTTTTTTAATTTCCAATGGAGAGACATGAGTTATATTTACAAATTTTTGATGTGAATATGATTAAATTTGATTTTTTGACATTGATAGATAATTTGTTTAATTTGAACCATTTGGAAATATTTCCTAGATCCGAATTAGCTCTAGCCATTAGTACAGAGAAATTAATATGTGAGAGAAATAAATTGCCAAAAAGTACTGGGAGCAAGAAGGACAATGCTGCAGCCAGGTCATTAATATAAATAATAAATAAGAGTGATCCTGAATAGATCCCTGTGTGACCCCACATGTTAAAATGGCTGATGACTATCCATTAATGATAACAAACTGTTATGAATATAACTGTAAAGCCATTTATAAGTGATTCCAGTAAAACCATAGTGTAACAGTTTTTGGAGTAAAATGTCATGATTAACTGTCAAAAACAGATAAGTCAAATATTCCTAAAGCATATTCATTGTTGTTCAAAGCAGTATGAATTTTGTCAACCAGTTGAAGCACAGCCATTTCTGTAGAATATTTTTTTTCCCTAAATCCATTTTGGATCCAAATAGCGTGGTAATTGTTAAATGAACTTTGGTCTCCAGATTCAAACACAGGAACTACTTAAGCAATTTTAAGGTCATTAGGTATTATTGCCCGCTTAGTTCAACACTCAAAATTGGGATGGCCGGTTTCAATGTCATAAATATAGATCATATTCAGTGTCCCATTTTAAATCCCTAAAAATGAATCCCTTTAACTACTGTTGGTGAATGATCAAAAAGAGGGAGAAAGCTGTGTGTCCCACACATTCTCATCTTAAACTCTGTTTTTTTTGCATGCAGGCGATTTGTTTTTATGTACATGGACCTGTGTATAAACAAAGCCGGAAATGTCTTTGTAATGGCGAGACAGCACGGTGCTCTGAGCGTCAGCCCATTAAACCTCCATTAACCTCCCCATGGTCCCCATACCTGAGGTCCATCACTTCTGTTAGCATTCTGTTTTTTAAAGTTTTGTTTTTTTTCTAGATTTGCATGGTCACATTTCTGTGCTTGAGAGTTCTTGTAATATTTTTGTCATGTAAAAAAATAGCTAAATATTTGTTCTTGTAGTGTGTTAGGTGTGAAAGAAACACTATGGTAAATTTAAACAAAATACTAAAAATATAACCTGGTTGACTGTGCAGGTGATGTTAGTCTGTTGGGAAAGCTAACATTTATATTAGCCCTATAAAATCATGTGAAACAGATTGTCAGTATAATATATCGACACAAATGTTGTTAGCGACAGTATTTGATTTCAGTGACTTATGTGTGCCTAAACTCATACTGCCTTCAAAACCTGTACACAATATAGAAATTAGAAAACATTATTTTTCTGTATTTTCTAACTCCTTCTCACTCAGGAGAAAAATGTAACAAACATACAATAACCACATACGACAATCTGATTTTGTAGCCTATTTGGTTATATCATTTTGTGGCAGACAAGGAAGTGAATAACCTCACATATGGGGACCCTGCTCTTTTCCAATTGGCTCGCAGACCTGGAGTCCCTAGACATGAGGTCTGCAGTTGGACCCTTCTCTGATGAACAGCAGCATAAAATTGTGAAAATTCGTCTGGCAGCTGTCTGGTTTAGTTTAGCTATCTGAGGCTCATGCAGATGCTAAAGGATTATTTACTGTTGAAAGCTACAGCACTTTTGATTAAGGAAAAAAGAGTCACATTGGTTTGTTAGATGGCCAACACATCTTATCTAATGTATGTTCTTTAATGAAGCCTAGAAGTTGTACAGTATTATTTGTTGTTTGGATTTTTGTGGGGCTAATCCTTGGATGAAAGATGGGAGTGGTAGCTCTGCAGTTTTAAATTAAGTCATTATTTTGTGTCATTTCATTTATAATTCAAGGCTTGGTGTTCACTTAATCTGTTCTTTAAATTCCAAATAATGTACTCTGATTTTGCGTTAAACACGTCAGTGGTAAAAAAAAAAAAAAACGGTATGGGAAAATGTTCACATATTTCATAAATATTTAATCATTATTTCTCCTCAAAGTGGGTCCATGAGAATGTGAAATCTTAATAAATCTAACTTATATATAACCAACTAATGTGCGTGGAAACAAAGAATAATGTAGTAGAACAAATCACTGGCCCTGTTTACACCTGGTATTAACATGCATCTTGGGTGATCCGATCACAAGTGGACAGCTCTAAGTATGTCTGTTCACCTGGCATTAACATGTGTCTCCACATGAGTCTTGAGTGACCAGTTGTGATTGGATCTCACATCCCCACTCTATATACAAATAAACACATACATCATTTCCATTTGCAAAGACCAAATGCGTTGTTGTTTTTATTCGGCGGGAGGACCGGGGGTCCTTGTACCCTCCGTCCTAAGCTGTGTTCAACTTGTTTGATAACAGGATAAACAAATATACAATGCATTGTGTGCCCCCTCATGAAAATCAAATGCCCGTCCTTGATTTGCTCTAGTGCCGGGTCTGACCATAATAAATATAGAGTTAAGTGCAGCGATCTCCTTGCAGCTGTGTCTCCCCATTAAGAGAGAGAGAGAGAGAGATGCTGTGCGCATTTACGCATTAGGCACAGCAGTGTAACTTCATTGATTATTTAAGTCTCCTGAAACGCTGACAGGATCGGTCAGGATCTAATTGTAATTAATGCGCTTGTTTGTGTTCCAAAAAGTCAGCTGTACACACACATTTGAGGTTCATACAGTGAAATTGTTTGGAGTAAAGCAGCCTCCTGATAAATCCTGAGCTCCATTATGATGAAAACAGGTTAGGGGAACAGGAAAAAATGTGAATTGGCTTTGGGGTTTTTTTTGGGGGAGGGGGGGTAAATTCACATGAAAAACGGAAAAACTAAGTAATGCATGTCTTTATCTTGTTATCAAACTAGTTGAACACAGCTTTGGACAGAGGGTGCATGGACCAGGAGGCAGCAATGCAATTTTCGTGCGTAGTCTGCCAGAATGTGGCCCAGGACACATTGCATTCACACTGCTAAATGAATTTGGCCACGTGCAGCGCAGACCACCTTCGAATGTGGTCTGAGCGATCGGATCTCAATGTGTCTTGGGTGCATTCACACCTCTATCTGTCAACTTGTGATCAGATCACCCAGGATACATTTTAATGCCAGGTGTAAACTGAGGAGGCTGTGACTTGTGTTGTTTTGCTTTATCTCTGTATTCTTTCATTGAATCTTGTGTTGTTTTTGCTTCCAGCACATTTTTAAGTATCTGCAAGCGGAGGCCATCAAAAAAGACCAACAAGACTTTTTGACGGGATGGAAAGGCTTTTTCAAAATGGTGAGATGCTTTGTTTTTTGTTTTGTTTTTTCAACTTTGACACAGATTCAGGTTACTAATTTCACAAAGCCTTCTAAAGGTTAAAATAAAACTTTAACGATCACTGGGGGGAAAATGGGTTGTTGATTCTGCAAGTCACACATGCATAACTTTGTCTATGATGTGCATTTCAACAGTTGTACTACTATTGCTAATAGATTGTGGATTGTGTGTTGCAGAATGTGGGTCGTCAAAACAACGACAGTGACTGTGGGGCCTTTGTGCTACAGGTGAGTTTCTCATGTGTTGAGAATGTGAAACAAATGTGAAATCTTGTCTTATCATTTTTGCCATACATTGATATTAATATGGCCACACAATTAATAGTATTAATATCTCAATCTTGATTCAGGCCTTTATGAGCTAATTTTTGTATGACTATGATTCTGAATTGCATCACACCTTTTACATCAAACTAAGAACTCCCAATTTCTCCCTAAGCTGCATTAACAAATGACAAGTGTCAATTACTCCAGGTGATAAACTTTTCACAGGAAAAGGGGGGCAGGACATCAATGTAAATATAACTAACAAGGGAGAGACACTGGAGTACAATATGGTGAAGAGAAAAGCTTCATCGAAACAATAAAAATATGTCAGAATACTGGAAGCCCAGTGAATGTGAGGAAGAACATATGTATTCATCAACCTCAACAAAAACACTGTTGCTGTACTGTAAAAACTGTGGAACCAGATTAAAAGATGACGACTGTCAAAAGCATATACATCACTCTGCAAGCTTTTAAATTAAAAAGAACAAACAACAAACAAACAAATTTGGAGAACAAACTTCTGAAATGTTGCCAAAAAAATCAATAGGCTATCAAGACCAGGAAAACATTCCTCCCAAGTAAGCTGAAGATCCTGTCACCACTGCAAAATGAGATTAATGCTTTTAGACAAATACTACTCAGTGTCTTCTGCAATTGTTGTTCATGTTGTGCAACATGCTTTACTGTTACACACTAACTGTTGAGCAACAATCAAGGCAGAAATGCAAAAAAAAAAGAATGATAGAAAGAGTGGTAGTTCATTTAAGAAAGGCTTTCATCCATTGCAAAGAAGAAATGATTAAAGTTAGGAAACTGCAGGGAAACAGTTAAAATATTGATATTTATTGACATTTGTTGGAGTTAATGACAACACCAACAACACAACTACAACCAAATTTAGTCCTGAATTCCAGCTGACAATGTACTGTATATGTATAAAATATGCATATTAAATACTAAGGACCTGAATTGGTCTCTGGTGTAGGGCTGAGTAACATGGCAAGACATTGTAGCACAGTATTTTTTTCATATGACAAGTATCGATTATATACAAGTCAATTTCTTTTGAGCTTAATGAACCTTAATATTAAAACTCCATATTACTAGATTCAGAACCAGAAAAATCCAAAGAATTATATTAGCAGAAAACGGAATATATCAGTCAGGAGCTAGAGTTAATGTTCACATCAAACATCAGAATAGGGAAAAAAATTTGATCTTAGTGATTTTGTCAGGGTCATCCCTGATGACGGCCACGAGTCAAAACACGTTGGTCTCACAATAAAGTTGTTCTATATATTACAAATGTTGCTGGAGGTTTGACCTCTTTGGACTTTTTCCCTTCTCCATGCACCTTGGAAGTAGGTTAAGTTGTGCCAGAAACCCCTACTCTGGCTCTTAGTGACTTTGACCGTGGCATGATTGTTGGTGCCAGACGGACTGGTCTGGGTATTTGTGAAACTGCTGATCTCCTTGGATTTTCACACAGTCTCTAGAGTTGACTCAGAATCGTGCAAAAAACAATAAAAACATCCAGTGAATGGCAGTTCTGCAGATGGAAATGCCTTGTTGATGAGAGAGATCAAAGGAGAATGGCCAGACTGGTTGGAGCTGATAGAAAGGCTAAGGTAACTTAGATAACGCTTGGAATTTTGAGGCAGATGGGCTACACCAGCAGAAGACCATGACAGGTTCCACTCCTGTCAGCCAAGAACAGCAATCTGAGGCTGCAGTGGGCACATGCTCACCAAAACTGGACAATTAAAGACTGAAAAATTGTAACCTGGTTTGATGCATCTCCATTTCTGCTGTGGCATGCAGATGGTAGGGTCCGAATTAGGCGTCAATAGCATGAATCCATGAACCCACTGTGGCTCAGAGGTAGAGTGGGTCGTCCACTAATCAGAAGATTGGGGGTTTGAAAAGATATTAGGAGCACTTTTTAACATAATGCACAAACAAAAATTTTAAAATTATACATTTTCAGTTTCTATTGATTGTCATTATATTGCAAAGTGTTCCTAATATTTTGTCCCCCCATGTATGTCAATGGGGTGAACAAAATATTAAGAACACTTTTCAGTTTAATGCACTCCAGTACACCACCACCACCCACTACAACCTCAATAATAAACAAAGTAAAATTATTAATTGTCTGACAATGTCAACAAAGACTGAAAATGTATAAGCGTCATAAAAATAGAATTTAGAGCTGTTGGACTGGATTGCATTAGATTGCACAGGTATTCCTAATAAAGTGCTCGGTCAGTGTATATGTATGTACTGTATATTGGCAACATGTCTTGTATGTGTTATGTGTTAATGTAATGTTACAGTTTGTTCGCTGGGTGTTTGAGTGCCTTGCTATATGTACCAGGGGATTGGTTTAATTGCAGATGTTTGAGACTGTAAGCGCATATGGTGTGTTTAGCTAACTTAATGAACCCTGATGTGCCTATTTGGGTAAGTATGCTGTTCGCAAAGGGCTGCCATATGTTTAGTCAGAAATAGCATAATTTATTTGAGAGTGGTCATTACTATGTTGTCAAGCAGTTGTAACTTATCTACAGTATATCAAAGTTTCTAATTTTTCAACTATGCTCAGTGTTTGTCGTTTATATTGGCCAACCCTACTCCAGTGATAAATGGTTGCCTTGCATTAAAATTGTCGGCCAGAGCATCTATGAAGCTGGTTGCCCATCTCAGTAGGAACACACAGCCACTGACTTATGTTGCATCCAGAGTAAATGTACTATTACAAAAGTTTTGTTGTGAATCTGTTGTCCCTGCAGGTCAATAACTTTTCTCATTTTCACCATACTATCCTGCAGTACTGCAAGTGTCTGGCATTAGGGCAGCCATTCAACTTTGGCCAGCAGGATATGCCCCGGCTGAGGAGGCAAATGTACAAAGAACTGTGTCACTGCAAGCTCACCCTGTGACCCACCATCTCGACCCCATCCCACCATCTACACCTGCTCCCACCCCTGACTCTATCAAGATGGAGGGACAAAGATATAACAAGAAGAGAACAAGGGGAGCAAATGATTGACTAGAAAAGAGGAACTTTCCAAAAAACTTATATTTTTCTCTGCCAATATCCAGAGAAATTACTTCTTCTACTGGTGTTCCCCTGTAGGTGATGTCACTGTTTCACTTTGTTTCCCTTTGCTTCCCTCTCTTCACCCTTTGCCAACTCTGATTTAATTTCCATGTCATGGTTATTCCTTTGTGGTTGACAGAGGCCAAGAATAGCTTCCGTTTTGGGAATGTACTAATCTTCCATCCTTTCATAGTCCACTTGCATTTTTCAGTCTGAATGGGAGCATGAAGATGATCATGTAGATATCTAAAGAATCCAGTCCAGATTTAAGGTTGGACCACAGTTAGTCCAACCTTGACTACTACTTTCCTGTCAGATGGCTGAACAGTGAGTGTATGAGGTAGCAGCGGTGGATGGCAGAATAATTTGAACCAGTCTGTGTAAGCTTTTAATTAAGTAGTACCAGTGGATTTTCATGCCTTCCATCCATCCATCCAGTCAACACAATATGTTGTGCTCCATTTTATATGTCAAAAGTTTGAAACTCTCGGCCGACATCAAAACAAGGAAAAACATTGATCACCCAACATAAAATACACTCCCCCACACTAAATCCAGTTTTATGTTGACAATGCTATCTATCTAGTCAGCACGTATTTGCCATGTAGTGCGACGTGACATTTCAGATATGTACTATTTAACAATTTCCTCAAAGATGTTTAGATAGATTTAAGGTGATGCTGAAAATGGAACTTACAATGCACAGATGATGCTGCCATGTTGACCATTCCAGCTTTGGGTTCTGATGTGAATAGCCATAATAATGAGTTTTGTCTTTGAGGGAAATCAGCTTATACACAACATCTGTGGAACACACCACATATTTACCCCCAGGCTGTAAACGTCCTCTGCCTCCACTTTCCCACTTTTAGAAATGGAACATCTTCAAATTGAGACTGGATCAGCCTCTGTGGATCGCCACCCAAATACAAGCCAGAATGACAAATTGGCCCAAAGAGAGGGTATCTTTACATTGCATTTATCTTTTCCTGAGTGTTTATCTCTGTCAGTAAATGTGTTGCTATGCTTATTGCTTTAAACAAACTGTTTTAAAAGGAGGACTACTAATTTGTTATTTTTGGAGTAAGTACAAAAAAGATCCTCTGGTTAGTATTTCTTTAAAAGCTTGAGATCCATTTTGGTGAGGACCATGACAGCTACACAACAGATCCAGTGTGTCCAACAGTAGAGTTACAGTACCCTCCTCTACTCTTCTTTTTATAACAAAAGACAACTTTGTTGAGAGCTGTGTGTGTGTATGTTGTTTTTTTTCTAGTTTGTTTTTTTTTTTTTTTTTCAAACAGGAGTTGATGCAACAGAGTTGACAGTTTTATATATCTTCTACAATGCATTATGGTTGCTAAAAATAAAAATACGTGGCAAACAAGTGGTTGTGCTTTTTATTAATGCTACTGCATGGATATCAGCTTTGTATAATGACACAATCCACATGTAATCCTGGGTCAGGTGGTGGAATGTAAATAAGTACATTTATTCAAATACTGTACAAAGTTCACATTTGACAGACTTGTACTTAACATGACTATTTCCATTTCATGCAACATTATGCTTCTACTCCACTACATTGAGAGGGAAATATTGTATTTTTTACTCCCCTACATTTATCTAACAGCTATAGCTTCTTGAAGCTAAATCTGGTACAGTGCATCATTTATGTTAAAATTGTACACTGCCCTGATAAATAACTACAATACAAATTAACATTTTACATCAAAAACATGATGGGCTTATAACATGTGCATTGTTATCTTTGCAGGGAGATAAAATGGGGATGGTTGCCTTCCTGGTTAAATTCTTGAAAATAAAAAGTGGAAAGTAAATCTGAAGGAATACCACTTTGAGAGTGAGCACGGCCTTCACCCTTTTAATGAGACTGTGTTTCCCCTGCACCATTATATTTAAACTGCATAACCTTAAGAAAATATTGATTCTTAAAGCTTTTAAGGAACAAGGACAAATGAGCAAAATCCCTAAGAACAGCATCATCCCAGACATTTGACACAGCTATACACTAACAAATTTCTCTGTGAAATTATAGTAAATTACCGGCAGCTGCGGTTGCCAGTATTATACTGTACAGTGTCACTAATGTACTTCAACAGTTAATTACTTTTTCACAGTGTATTTTAGTGTTGCTATTGTAATCTACATTTACAGTTTCTAACTGTGAATGTAACAGTAAACTGAAAAGTTTTCTTCTTATTTGTATAATAAAAACAAATGTAAATTGCAGACATATACTGTAAATAACCTTAATGTGTCTTCAATGTTAATGGTCCAGTAGTGAGATCTAATGAGAATAAGTAATTAGATCAGCTCAGTTTTACATTTTAAAACACATAACATTTACTATATAGCATAAAAGAGGATGGGAGAAGTGGCAGCTTTATGGAACTGAACAGTAATTTAAAAGTATTCAAATATGACATACTTTTGGTTTGAACACTTAATTCTTGAGGTTCACGCCCTGTGACAGGGCTGACAGTTCACTGAGTTAGAAAGAAACAAGAGTGAAAATGAAAATCAAGCACAAAGTGAGAGCGAAAGAAATGAATCAATTGGATGGGTGAGAGAAACATTTTAGAAGGACACCTAACTTACCAGTACCACATACCACTTATGGAGTGACATCAAGTTCTTCAAAAGAATGGTGAGGAGGATTCACTTTGAGCTTGCTTCTTAGGCATTACTACTACTTAGACACTACTTTTACCTGGCTGGCCTCTGTTCCCCTCTCGAAGTTAATTACAATGAAGTACCTTAACACTTGTGTGAGCGAGTACAAAATATTGCATGGAAATCACCTATTATGTCCCAGGTTTTAGTACAGCTTGGCAACAAACTACAATATCTTTGCAGAAACCTAGCTACAGCTTAGAAATGCACCTGGGTTGAGCTAAGATAACCAAATAACCTTGTGATGCTATATAACGACTCGGTCTTTTGGGGCTCAGCAGCCAACTTATCTTCCAACTTGGTTACTTATTTTAATCAACTTCAGTTGTTACGTGTTTTAAATAGTAGGCTCGTTATTAATGATGAACTGCAAGTGGGATAAATAAGGTGTAGGCATAGATCAGGCCGGTTAATGTAAGCATTCACCAACTTAAGTACAGAGAAAACATTCACCCGAAAATAAACTTAAAACTAGACACTACCTGAAACTGCTCTCTTGTGCCTGCCAGGAGCTTGCTTGGATTATAGCCTACCAGTTTAATATCAGCAAAAATTACATGCAGTCACTATTTGGATAACCAGATGCACAAATGTTATTCTATTTACTGACATTATGGTTAGAGTCCACAAAGGAGGATGAGCAATGATTATACAATGTTGATTGTTACATGTGGCTTCTGTCCTTCCATTACTGTGACGGTGAAAAAGAAAATACAGCATTTTACCGTCAAATCTTACAGTAGCCTATTGTAAATGTCCGTTCTTGCTTTTGGCTCCAAAAAGCGAGACGGCATTCTGGCCTCTGAGACAACAGTTTCACAAACTGGATATTAAAACCAAGCTTAGTAGTACGGCAGTCCTGCAAGTTCAAGAGAGTGACGATAAAATGAACTTTGCAACACCAGAGGAGGCCATATTGGAGCTGTGAAAGAAACACCTTTCTCTTAAGAGTACAAATAGTAAAGATGAAGAAATAAACCAATAAAGAAAAACTTGATTGTCAAATAAAAACATTATTGAGCTCAAGGAATAGTCTAGGTTGTGGACCTTTTTATATTTATTCTGTGGAAGTAATGAACTAAGTTGGCCTATTATTATTAAATTACATCAGCCAATTACTGCCACGAGAAAAAACAAAATTGCTCAGTATCTCAGTATAATGAGACAATTTTTGAGAAAACTTTCTTGTTTTAATGAGGAAGAAGAAACTGAGCAATTTTTTGTCATGGTGGAAGCAATATACAGCAGCATACAACAGCATAGTGCTGCTACCATGAGATTAAAAACATTTGCTCAATATCTCTTTATAACAAGAAAAAATATGTACAAGTACAACATCTCTCCTTTCTAACCATATATTGTTTTAACCATTTACTTCGTTTTTTTCTTTACCAGAGTAGGCAAACGGATGAAACACTATGTGCTGCTGATTTTGCAGGGGTATTAGGTTTTTCCTGAGATGCGTCAACAAATCCAAATTATGCAGTAAAGGCTCCTTAATTTCTATTTTGCAGTAAATTTAGCAACTATACAAATGTACATATAGTTTGAATTACAGTACCAGTAATTCAAACAGTGCAGAGTAGGCCTATTTATAGCATGACTGAAAAAACTAAAGTGGTAGTGATGAGGTTGGCTCACAGGACATCTGATGTGGGGTGCACATTTAAACACAGCATGCAAGAGAGCCATTCCATCATAATTGCAGTCAAGAATGGATAAGTGGATAGATAGATTAAAACATAAATATTGCAGAGAAAATATTACACATCTGATAATTAGCAGTAAACAAAGAACTAAATACATTAAGTAAACTATTAAATCATTTTCACTTGCATTAATGCATCCACAATCTCTGGCATTTCAGTAATCTACAGGCCTTATTAAACACAGGAATCTAATATAATGCAATACAAACAATTAGTTGAACATTCAAACAAATCCATGAAATATCAACCAAATAGAATATTATGAGGGTGAAACAGTCATGTTTAAACTTATGGAGGTTCTGTCTTTGTTCTGCACATATAGTACAATGGTTTGGAGGGAAAAGGGACTCACAGGCCTTATGCATTTTATAACTTTGTCGGTGTCTAATCAGGAGTGGCAGTCTTTGCAGTGAGTTAGTAAAAGAATGACTACTTGGTCCACAGGTCTAATATACTTTTTCCCTCTAGATGTGACTTCCACAGTGCGTGTCCCTCTATTGTGACTGGGTGCAATACATGACACCTTTCCTACAGGCCATAGTCCTCCAGGTGGGTCCATTAATAGGAGTACTGTTTCTCCACATTCTGACTGTCCTTTTGCCATTTATTCCATGTTGGGAAGATTTTTTCACGAAGG
The DNA here is from genome assembly GCF_914725855.1 of Thunnus albacares. Taxonomy (NCBI): domain Eukaryota; kingdom Metazoa; phylum Chordata; class Actinopteri; order Scombriformes; family Scombridae; genus Thunnus; species Thunnus albacares. The sequence goes on along the minus strand of NC_058127.1, from coordinate 27,477,040 downwards.
AGGACCAAAGCCGATCAGCTAGTACTTGACTGTTCCTCCATTGCCTCTGTCCAAGCAAGTTGGTTGTTCACTAAGATGGAGACTTTGGGTAATAGGGTCAGGACCTGTTATGTCAGAAGATGCATATCCTATTGGTTTGGAATTAAGGATTCCTTCTATCTCAACTAGCACTGTGTGTAAAACCTCCTCAGAAACAGTCTGGCTTCCCACCGTCACCCTAAAAGCAACTTTAATGGACCTAATTTCCCTTACTCACATACAACAGGAACACCCCCCTCCCCCTGACACCACCTGCATGACAATCCTACAAAATAAATAAATAAAACAAGTATTAAAACAGAGAGAAGAAGTCAGTACCCAAACAAAAGCATACAAGTGTGTCATGGCTTTAGCCGTGCCTCTAGTTACCCTAATGTTTCCTTGTGTTCCCCTGTCTGTCTCTCTGGGTACATCCCAAGTCTCTTATTTGATATTTCCTCACTCCTTGCTTGAAGAAGTTGTTCTGGTTCGCCATTTTGAAGGCTGTCCCAAGTCTTTTATTCATGCTCAGAGGAGTGAGGAGCGAGGAGGGATCTCTGAGGAGCTATGAGCAAGGAAACACAAGACCAGCCTACACGGACGTCTTTCACTGGCCGGCATGCTCCCTTATTGGATATTAGTTATTGTATGGCATGATACTACAATAAATATTGGAGACCAATCATTACCAACTAGTATGGGACAAATTTAGAACTTCCTCCCAAACTTATTCAGGAGGACAATGTGGGAAGGAAACAAAATGATATTGTACAAAATGCCAAATCTGAAAGTAATTTAAGAGATTGGAGCTGGGTAGGCTGTATTTAGAACATAATTGGGTAATGCTACAAAATGTCATCATCATAAAGATCTTTGAATGTGTTAATGATCTGGCCCATTGACCATTGAGTGTAATTAGGAGGGAATGAACAAATGATTGTTACTTAAAGCCCCCAGAGTAGAAACTGAACAAAACTTAAAGTGGCGGCAAAATTGAGGCCACATTGGAAGAATGTACAGAGGGAGACAGAAAAAGGGAGGAACACACCAGAGCAGGGCGTGGTGAGGAGTGGCATGAGCAGGATTCCAAAATATTTTTTTTTAAATATTGGTGGACCAATAGTAGCATATAAAATTGGGTAAAATCAGTCCACCAACGCATCTTGGTCACAGATGTAGTTACACATGGAACTTTACCAACCCAAATAAAAGATACTGACTACTGTATACTCTGAAAAATGATTTTGGAATAAAAATGACAGTGAAACGTAAAAAAAATTTGGGGAAAACATTTATTTTCACACATTGAAGCCTGCCAGTCAGAGATAGTGTGAAACTACTCCAGCATTGAAAGTCTGCTTTCATGCCTGAGATTAGTGGAAACAGGTTGACTTCATATGTGGAGGCCATCTGATATTATCAATAAATACATCTTTCACCTGAATGATTAACCCTGCAAGAATGCAGCAAGTATTCACACTTAGTGACATACTGATTCAGGATTATGCAAAACAAAGCAGTTTTAGAAACAACATTAAGCCTTACATCCAATCAAAGCGTGCAGATTATATTCACTTTTTTAAATTCCTCAAATTTCATAAAACTATATCACATTCCCTTTCTCACTATCTATAGGATGTTGAAGTCACAAAACACTAAAGTAGTGACTGTTAAATGAGCCACTGAAGCCTGTTAGCTGGACAAAAATTATGAAAATTTCAACAACAAAGTGAGAGTATACCTTTTATTTATTTTGAAGAAGACAGAGGTCATATGAACAGACAAGATGAAGAATTAATTTGTACATAAACTGTACAATGACTAACCATCTCTGGCAATAATCCAGTAATTTAAAATACAGTGCTTCGTAGAAGTAGAATTTATGGCAGAGGTGGTCTACAGGATTGCATTAGATTGCACAGGTGTTCCTAATAAAGTGCTTTGTGAGTATATGTTTTGCTGTGAAAGCCAGTCTCGGTAGGTACAGTTAGAGACTCGGAAAGCAGACATGTGAAGCCCCAGCAAAAATCCGAGGTGAATGACACACCATCCACAGCTGTCTTCCCTGGTGTCTCACAAGCTCTCTACTCTGGTCCTCTGGAAACTCTGTAACTAAAGAAAATGTTTTGTTAAGTTTAAAATAGATGTCTTAAATAAAGACTGCATTAAGAAAATAAATAACTATGAGACATATTTTGTCTTTACTTTGATGGTTTTTACATCCACAGATGAACAGTGTAGGAATTGTAGCTTTAATTTTTACTTTTAACTAAAGCTCTCCAACTTTAGTGGACCAGGGATCATTTGACCAATTAAAACAAACTTTAGTCATAATAATATTTGGTGTCAAACTGTTTTCAGTCATTATCTGAAGTCTGTGATCCCAGAGGACTCTATCTCCCCTGGTGATTCTATGCCAGATCTGAACTACAACCTGGACTTTTGCTTTTGGTCTGATTTTTGATAAGTGACACACCTGCTCAGCTGGACTGAGGTCAGATAAATAACAATGCCTTTTGAGTCATTGTTTAATTTCAAATCAAATATGCCAGAGCCAAAACGACCTAAATGTGTCACTGTCTAAACGGTGGACTCTGCTCTCTACTTACCAGCTGCGGGTTTCACCGCGCTGTTTCCAGGTTATCCTGTTGTAGTCATAGGTTGAGTTTATGCATCAGACTACCTGTCAAATAGGGGCACATGGCATGTATTATATTATTTACAACATTTCTTTACTTTGTAGTCTGCATGCACAAACACATCGCTGGTAATGTACACATTTGTGAGCTTAATAAATCTAAAATGCATTTCAAAACAGCCATAATCTTTACATATCTGACTGCAGAGGGTCCAGTTGACTCACTTCTACCATGAATGTAAACATTTCACACAGCAAATATCCATATTAAGTACAAAACAGCTGATAATAATAAAGGAGTAACGTTAGCATACAACAGTTTGCTAGCTAGTTAGTTTACTAGCTTATTACTAGCTACTAGCTAGTTTACCTACAAAACAATTAACATTGGTAGCGTTGGTTATCTTCTGAAGCTAACAGTTAACTACACTGGTGGGCAGGTAAATAGTTTAAACCATGTTTAGAGACGTTTAACTCCCTAAAGTCATGCACACAACAAGACCACAAACACATAAAGTTGCACTTAACGTTAAATGACTGCAGCGGCTCAAGTGCGTCTCGGTGCGTTTACTTTGAAAATTCCTGGGTTGGTCCCGCCGCCTCTTTTTTCCTTTGACATAGTTTCATCTCCAAAGTGTATAAAAGAAGTTAGGAATTATGCCATTTAAGCTTTTTGCTTATTTATTTATTTATGTATTTATTTAGTAGAGCTCTACTTAGATGGACCGCTGCAGCCGACACGCTTCAAAACGCGCAACTTTTACTTTGAAGGCGAGTTGTCCCTGTTTCCGGCTCTCGACTTCCTGTTTCAATTCTCATTGTACTAATTTGGATGATGGAACAAGCGTACACTTTAGCGCACTAAATTGCATTGCACGTCTTAGGACAATGAAAAAATACTCCCCAAAATGGGATTTTACATTATACAACGTGAACAACTGCAAATGAATTATAGTTCATGCACGGAACCCATGACCTGTGTAAAGATTGCTACACTATGACTCATCCAAACAGTCTCATGTTGTGAAGATTACTACACATAAAATATGTCACTGTTGTAATTTTCCATTTTTTGATTTGCTACGAACAGGGAAATATGGTTCAGAATGAGGCATGGGGAATTTTTTCCCTAATGTCCAGGCTTTTGTCTGCGTTGACAAATTGGGGGCCCTAAAATGATACCCGGGGTGGCCCGGAGGATATGAACACAGTTACCTTTCAGTCAGCTTAATGTTAAAGTGTAAACTCCGCCCCTCTGAAACGCTAACAGTGATGCAATCGTGCACTACCACAGACGCTACGGTCCACCTACTTTTATACGACGTACAGATTGACCAATCACAAGTAACGTTGGGCGGGATTACAGCTAAATGACGGCGTTCTGTTGCAATGAGAAAGCCTCTTTGTGTGTGTCAACGTATATAAGACATTTCTGCCGCAGTTTCTTTCTTTGTAATAATGTCGGCTGAATATGATAATAGGTAAGGAGAACATTAATGCTGATATGATCATTTTCTGTGTTAAAAAATGGATTTACAAGTTAACGTCGGTATGTTTGTCTTGGTTATTGATTACTCCTGGCAATGTAGACATTGAGCGGAGCATCCTGGTGTTTCTGTGCTCGAGTAACGTGAAGGCCCACCGATACCCGGTCTCACACAAACCTTACCGGTTTTGTAAACCATTACGTTGAGCTCAGATGTAAGGTTTTGTTATTTTAAGTTATAAACGTGTATTTTGCCTCCTGAATTTATAGTACACAAACGTGTTTGTAGGAAATAGGAACGATGCCGATCGCCGTAGGTCCTGAACATAGCTGAAACAAAGTAGATGGCAACCGGCGCCTTGGGTAGCACGTGAATGAGCCTGGACTAGGCCTTCCTAAATTCTACTTGTTTCAATGATTCTGTCGTTTGTAGTGTAATATTACATCTGAGTATATTTAAATGTAACATTTCCGGCTTGTCTTACGGTGGATGGGGGTGGACTTTGGAGTTTGCGGTGCATATTTAAAAGTATTTGTTCTATTTGTAGGATGGGCGCACATGGTCGTGCTGGTGCTAACCAGCGGTTTGGACAATGCCGGTAGCGTAGGCCGCTAAATGCTGTTGCTGGAAGCTTTTCCCCTAACATTGCCGTAGGTGAAAGCATACCCTGCCTTCGTGAAACAAACGCCTGGTTAGTGTCGGTATAAAGGAGTTAATAGGTTTCGCTGACTTGACAAGTGTGATAAAAGGCCGCATAAAGACGACCGAGGCCTGTTGGCAGTGACTGTAGCGGGCCGCGGCTTCAACTAGCTAAGCTTTTTCTTTATTCTTACTATCTCGCATTTGCATCGGAGTAACGTCTTAAACCCCATTCTTAATTTGATAAGTTAGACTAAAAAAATAAGTAGCATTTTGTAGACTGTTCGACTTAAATCGATGTGATTAGTTGTGGGCACTATTTCCACAGACTCACTTTAGATTGTTTCAGCCCTGACTGGAGAAACGACCATCTTGAATCTAAGATGTAGAAATGGCGGACTTCCGAAAAGGCGTTTGCCTAGAAGTACCAGGGTAAAAAGACGAATTGATTTTTCTAACGCGTATAGAGGAGGCCAACAATTACTGTTCGTCGTGTTTAGGAGGTGGCATAAAATCGAAAATTGCTAATTAAAAAATGCAGGCGTCTGATAAGAAAGATATTGACAAGAAGAGTGAAGACACAAAGGGGCTGGAAAAGGAATATCCCTCCAAGCAAAGCTGCAAAAGTTGACGCAAAATGGCTTTTGAATTATTTTTTTTGGCTATGAATTTTAAACTGTCATATGGTGCGGAGGAAATCTCCAAGGAATAATACCAATGCCTTGTTTTGTCATTCTCAGAGACAATGGCCCAGAGGGCATGGAGCCAGATGGGATCATTGAGGTGAGTCCCAACTTGCTGCAGTAATTCACATAGAAAACCTTTACAGTATAGTGAATTTCAATCAATTCTTTATTATTGTGTAGAGGATGGAATACTTTATTGTTTATTGTAAGCTTGTGGAAACGCTTCAAACATAGCAGAGTACCTTTCTTTAGAGAAATGAATGCTTAGCTCAGACTCAAATTTGATGCTGACACACTGGTGCTAGCCATGGAACTGATATTAAGGGAAAAATAAATGTATTTAAATTAATAGGCCATTTAGCCAGTCTAATGTGGTGAGGCAATATGCCATGAGTGTCTTAATTTCTTCTGCCATGTTGCTCCTCATTTGGGCCCACCTCCTACAGAGCAACTGGAACCAGATCGTGGACAGTTTTGATGAGATGAACCTGCGCGAGGCTCTGCTCAGGGGAATTTACGCCTATGGTTTTGAGAAGCCTTCCGCTATACAGCAGAGAGCCATTATCCCTTGTATCAAGGGTAAGTAAGGTGCACCTTCAGTAAAGCATTCTGACAGCTTTCTTTGTGTGTGTGCATATGCCTCTACACATGCCTAGAGACTCAATCATTGTAGCTGTTTTCCTCACTGAAAACAGTGGGGTACATGTGTATAGGGCTGCAGCCATTGATAATTTTATATTATGTGAAGTATTCTACCAATAGTCATCGTTGTGATGCTAATGCCTCGTGTAGTGTCCACACTGTGGACTGGATACTTTCTGCTGAGATGATTAAGCATTTGACATGGTGCTATTGTGGTAGGCTAGTTCGGTTTTACATACACTGTACAGAGTTTCTGCTTTGTTTCAGCTTGGACACTTTGTGTTTGTGTCCTCTGGCCTGCCTCTTCTCCCCTTGCTATTTACTCCCTCCATTTTGCAATCCGTGCCATCAAATCACATCTTCATGTCACTTTGTAGTGGGTTTGACCCTTTTTAAATGAAGGGGGGGTGCCAGTCAGTTGCATCTTGACAAATGATTATAAAATGGCCCCTTCAAACATACAAAACAATCAAGCAAGTAGCAATGAAATATGTCACCTGAGCTGTAAGTCTCATTATGGCTGAGAAAATAAGCAGCAAGTGTTGACAAGGAAATTACTTGTTAAAAAGTAATTTTGAGCTGTTTGAATGGGACTTTAAATGGAGTTTGTGGTTGGCAAACCAGCTTTAAAGTGTATTACTGCCTCCTACTGGATAAATTAAAACATCACACCTGCAATTGGTGTAACTTATTTCATGGGGTGCTCATATTATTGTATGTGGCCAAACAATAAATCCACACAAACCAAAACTTGAGATGCATGGATACTTACAGCAAATACTTGAACTGAATGAGCTATCCTTGTTACTTTTAGTAACTTAATCTTGACAATTTAATTACACTGCTGTTTTAATTAAATCCATTGCCAAACCTCCTTACTCATTGTGATCTGCTGTCATACCTTAAAATTATTGTAGTTAGTATGCACATACTTGTCAGTGTCTACTTTGTTACTGGTACAATTTATTCTACTAGCCATTTAAAAAAAAAAAAAAAACAACTTATCAGGGCCAACTGGTGCTGTCAGCTACTTGTTTTAAAAATATTCTGATCTGAGGAAATCACTGAAGCATCACCACCCTAGCAATTGGATCAAGTCGGGTATCAGACCAAGACACTGATCTCTCTGACAAAATATTTCCAGTAAGTTATTCTGTGTTTTGTTCTTTAGGTTATGATGTGATTGCTCAGGCCCAGTCTGGCACTGGGAAGACTGCCACCTTTGCCATTTCCATCCTCCAGCAGATTGATGTGGAGTTGAAAGGCACCCAGGCTCTGGTTCTGGCCCCCACCAGGGAGCTGGCTCAGCAGGTAGACTCTCTTGCACGGAAACCATATTTCTTCTCTTCTTTTTTTTTTTTTTTTTTTTTTAAATCCAAACACATCTTAAAAACATAAGTATTGCACTCAGTGTTCTAGCAGGTTAATGCTTTAGGTAGCTGGTAATCAATTTTAGAGCTGGGTTATCATGTAACACTCTCAGTAGTTCTATAGTTCTGTAGATCATGGTTACAAACATGGCAAGTAAGAGGCCAAGTCTCTTCCCTGCTTTAACTCATGTCGGTACAGCCAATCACATAACTGGATTTTTCATAGAACATGATCAGTTAATTTATTTTATTTGATAGGTACAGAGCACATTAATGAACAGAAGTATAAAATACAAGATGCCGGAGTTGGCTAGAATGCTAATTTATATCCGTAGTCTCAAGGCAGGTAACAAAACAGTAACGATATGCATATACAAATACAGTAGTAGTAGAAAGACAAGATGGATGGATAAGGCCATAGATTAATTTGTTTTTTTCTTTGTAATTTAAACATTGTCACTAATTTTACTTCAAATCTCACTTAAATATCAGTGTTCATGAAAAGGGAAACAGAAACAAAACAGTTAAACAGTTTTTGGTTCCTTCTGCAATATGCAGAGCTTCTAAGATGCCCTGGGCCTCCTACGGCTGGGTAGGAGTTGCTCACTAATCTACAATCATTTGTAAGCTTGTCTTCACTCATTATGCTTGTGGGAAACAGTGCCCTGGTCCAGTTGGTTTTTAGTGTTTGATCAGATCACTGGTTAAGCCTGAGGTGCAGCAATCTGTTGGACTTCTATGTACAGACGAAAACACTGTTTCAGCCCAACAAATTTCAAATGTAGTAATTTGACACTGTAGGCTGCAGTTACAAAATTAAGATGTACACCTCAGACTTTTGTCCATCAAGTATCTGCAGTATTCCAATGCATATGTTCGTTTTTTTTCTTTTTTTTTTTTTGCCTTAGGCAAAACTGCTTTAATGTATTTGACCAAACGTGTGTGTGTGGGGAGGTGGAAAGACCAACTTGTAAAATGTGAAGTTTGTCACCATGAATCAAACCAGCCTTCCAGTTTGGTGCACTTCAGATGGTCAGCATGTTTCACAGCAGCAGGAACAGACTAACATCTGAACACGTAATACTAACTTATGGTGCCAGCTACAGACAATCAGAAAGAACTGCTGTATAATGATGAAACCCATGCGTGTCAGCTGACTCTGTAAACCCTGGTGTTTTTGTTGCTCTGGTTGGCGTTCTGCTGGCTGGAGTCCTCAGGACAGCAGGGATGCAGAGGCATGATCATACATCACTACTTCTGAATACAGCACCCATCACACCTCTGAAAGGGAATCATTAGCTAGTTTTGATACTTGCCTGGGGGGGGGAGGGGGAGGGGGGGGGGGGGGGGGGGGGCTGAGGCTAGAGAACAGCAGACAGAAATAAGCTAATCTTGAGCAGACAAAGCAGTTTTTACACACAATACAATGTATGTAAGTCTCCCACTTCATGCTGTCTGCTCTGGAGTAAGTGAATTTTGGAGGATTGGATCAAAATCTATCAACAGACTGACCACTGACCAATTGGATCACTGGAATTCAGTCATCATTCCTACAGGATCCTGACTTTTCAATAAAGTGACAAGTAAAAAAAAAAAAAAAAAAAAAAATTTTATTGGACAGTAGTAGGGCCATCGCAATAATTGCAACATTGCAATACTGTGCTGTAGACAAGCCATCCACGGTGGGTGACAAGCAACCGCCCTAACCCCATTCTCATGGGTTTTTTTTTTTTTTTTTTTTTGAGGCTAGGCCTTCATGGTTTACACTTAAATGTGTGTGTATTGAATGTTCAGCAGCTCGTCCAGTCTGGTGGCTCCAGAGGATCCTGCCCGCTGCACACTGAGTGCCAGCTAACCTGGCGCCCAGCCCCCATAACAGAGCCAGGCTCGGGGTGAGCTAACGGGGTTGGTGCTGAGCAAAGCATGTTGCCGTGTGTAAAGGTGTTCCCAGTATTACACTGTGTTTGAGCATATACTGATTACTCGCTAAATGCCCCCACCGTTGTTTTGCTTGTTTTTATAGAACTAAAACCCATTTAATTTCGCATATCAGCTCCCACGTTCATCAAAAAACAAACTCATTTGTAAAATAATAAAGCATGTTATCAATACTTAGTCGGATGACGGATGCTACAATCATAGCAAGTGTCTGCTCTGTAGCCGTCTGCTGCAGCAGAGTCCTGCTTTGTGTTGTAATTACACATAATGCTAGCTATTGGTGAGCAGCTGCTCTCATGTCTTCCTCGGTCTCGGTGCTTGTTTTCGGCAGAAACTCACTCGCTCTCTGCCTGCTCAGCCTGCTCTTGGATGGTAGGCGGGGTTTCTCTGGTAGGTGCAGCCTCACTGTCACTGTACACACGCTTGCTCTCTCGATTGCACACTCCCTACGCACTGAGCGTACACATTCCTTACACTACTTGTATAACATGTTTTTACATCTTAATTTTATCTTTTTTAAATCCCCAATGCTTAGGCCCAGCAGGGGTGTCAATACACTGGTGGAAACCCTGCATACGATCTGCCACACCACAAATTTAAAGTTGTTTTCCGTGTTAGTCTGATTATGTGTCAGCCTAATGGAGCATCAGTACCTGACGAACATACCTTGATTGATCTCAAAAGGCGCTAATATCGCATAGACCAGATACCACACTGTTGTACCACCCTGAACCACTACAGGGGAAATTCCTTCACCGCAACAGCCCTGGTCAGTAGAATAACTTTGGCTTCAGGCTTCCATTTCCACTCTGGTTTTAAACCAGAGCTTCTAACAAATGGACGGATCGTTTTACCGCACTTATTGCAGCTTCACTCATTATGTGAAGTTTTTCATTCCTGGTATGATTGCAATCAGAGATTGAATCAGTCAGATGGATGATGAATCAGCATTTTGTTTCCTATTAACTGAAACTATCTCATAGTGCTGTTTACAATGGTTACTGAGGCTAACGTTTTTAACAGCTGAAGAAAACATGTTAATAGAATTGTTTTGTAGTTTTAGTACTTGTGTTCAAAGATCTGTGCTTTTATAGCAGGGTTTAATCTTGTACTTTGACTTGTTAGGATGCCCTTTAGTTTACATTTGGATAACAGATTGTGCTTTTAAAAATATTTACAGAACAGTAATTCATCTAGATACAGGTGTAAGTCAGACCTTGCCAGTTTTTCTGCCTCCTGCTTTGAATTTGTGCATGTCTCTCCATCACCTGACACCTGGGCTGCCTTTGTGTTTCTCTTTCATCCTTAAACTGTTTATTTAAATCTTGAATCAGTTGCACCTTCTTTTTGAATCAGTTCTTTACTTTCTCCTTGTTGTTCTTTCAACACCATTAACGTTACATCCTGCGATTCTTCCTTGCTTCTGTCTGTTCTCTCCCGATTCCTTTACTCACTCTGAAGATGTAAAAAAGCCGTCCTTTAAAGTCTGAGTGAGCATGAAACAGAACTTAAGCTTTATGATAACTACAGTAATTGTGGACAAACACACAGTGGGAATATATCAGCAGTCAAGCTATCCAAACTATCAAGCTACATTACCATAAGGTAAAGCAGCAGTAGCAGATAAACTGGACAGTTAAAATTATGTCAGTTTAACAAACTTAAGCTTCACTGAAAAGCTTTTTTTTAGCTTCTTACTTCATCTTAAGTCTGACCATTGTTGTTTGATGCTGCACATGTCAGTTAATGCCATATGTGATCCTCTGAGCTCTGATTCATTTGTCTGTCTCATGAAAGCAGCTCCAGTCTGCATGCTAGCTTCAGCACAGAGGGGTTTTTTTTTTTTTTTTTTTTAAACATAAACGGGAGCAGGAGCCAGTGGTGGGTTTTTTGGTCCTTGTTAACAGTAACAGCCGTCTGTGTCTCATACAGGGATACAGTGTTCAAACGGAAAACAAAATGAGCGTTCCTAGAAGCTACAAGAAACTGCGGTAGGAAGCCAGTCTGAGCTAGCAGCTGTACAGTAGAGAAAGTTGTGTAAATGTTGTTTCTGAATTTGTGAGTTGGCTAAACGGCATTCCAACAACCTATGACATGCATTGATGAATGTTTACTGCTTTCATGGCCTAACACATGAATCAACAAGTGATATTGTTTCTTTGCCTTTTTTTTTTCTTCTCCAGATCCAGAAGGTGATACTGGCCCTGGGTGACTACATGGGAGCCAGTTGCTATGCCTGTATTGGAGGGACCAGCATCCGCAGTGAAGTCCAGAAGCTGCAGGCTGAAGCCCCTCACATTGTGGTGGGAACCCCCGGCCGTGTCTTTGACATGTTAACTCGCAAAAACCTCTGTAAGTCATCCTGCAGAATTGTGACAAATCTGAGTTGCTTTATGTTACTGAAAGTTTCTCAATTGAATATGGAGGGTTTAGGGGAATAATAACTTGCACAATTTTTAACAATTCCTGCTTCAGATTTAAAATCAGTCACTTCTTACTGAAAAATGCACAGTACCTGTATCAAGGTTATAGTTTGCCTCTGCACACTCGACAAACGTCAGGCCCCCCCCACCCAGTGTAAATACCACTGGGTGGGGTGTGTTTTACTTTGTTGCAGGGCATACAGATTTTTCTAATTGCAAAAACACAACACCATGTATGTTGTGTTCACATGTCGGCTAATTCTGATGTTTTGGAAAAACGTCAGTACTGATCTATTTGTTGCCTGCAACTGTTTGTTTGGATTCTGTCCCTAATAGAGTCCTACATACAGGTGGTTGTGGGCAACAAACAGAACACGTCTTATTTGGTGTGAGATTTGTTTGGCTGGCATGGGAGTAAGAGACAGCCTGAAAGCAGGTGTGTCATGCAAAACAAATATTTGAGAGCAGAAATGATTAGTGTATACAAATTAGGTTATTATAATTCCAATTCTCTATAATTGAATTTCCACAATATTGACTGTCACAATATAAATTAAAGTTGCAATATAGAATTGCATATCTCTAGAGGATTTTGTCCAAATTTAGGCAGTTGCTTGCTGCAATTTTACTCAACTGAACATGATATCCAGCCTTCCAGCTTGGTGCACTTCAGATTGTGAGCTACAAACATTCAGAAAGAACTGCTGTATAATGATGAAACCCATGCGTGTCAGCTGACTCTGTAAACCCCTGGTGGTTTTGTTATTCTGGTTGGCGTTCTGCTGGCTGGAGTCCTCAGGACAGCAGGGATGCAGAGGCATGATCATACATCACTACTTCTGAATACAGCACCCATCACACCTCTGAAAGGGTGTCATTTGCTAGTTTTGACATTAGCATGAGCTGTGTAGCTAATTTGCAGTCCATTTACCATTTGCTTTTCACTTATATGATGCCTTTTCTAATCTTCCCACCACTCAAAGCACTCTTAAACTGCAAGTCACATTCACCCATTCTCTCACACACACACACCAATGGCGGCAAGCTACCATGCATGGTCGAACTGCTGATCTTCCGATTAGTGGACAGCCTGCTCTACCTCCTGAGCTACAGCAACCACTTGCTTGAAATTTCCAGTGTGATTTTAATGTGTAGCACTTTGATTCATACCATATCCAAGCTGCAGGCTTCTACATTGTTTTCATAAAGACCTAAATCTTTCTTTAATCAGCTCTGGAGACTGGCACGGTGAACAGTGCAAGGCAGCACACCCTCACCTCTTAACTGAAGTGTCACCACCAGTGATGCAAACTGGAACTACATCACAAAACAAATTGCAGAACACTGTTACTCAGAATGTATTTTTTTTTTTTTTGATGATGGCAATTAATTGGTTAGCATCCCTTGTATTCTCATATCCAGCCTTTTTAAAATAACACAAGTATGGGTACATAAAACAAACAAGTTTTTTTTTGTTTTTTTGCAGCTTCTAAGTACATCAAAATGTTTGTGCTGGACGAGGCTGACGAGATGCTTAGTCGGGGGTTCAAGGACCAGATCTACGAGATCTTCCAGAAACTGTTAAGCAGCACACAGGTAGGAGTTGATTCACTGCACCAGTTTGGGGCCTTTTGACAGCATGGGAACCTCAACAGATTTTGAAACTGACTTTTAATTAGCTTCAGATGGTTCACTTTGTGCTGTCTGTAACGGGATGTATACGGGGGGCAGCTTTATTTGTATTTCAAATGAGCTGCAAACATCAAGCTAACAACACTAAGTGATTTGAAAATGCCTCATGAATGTAGGGATGCAAGAACTGAAAATGAGTGATCAGGTTTTAACCAGCCCTTGTCTGTTTTAGGTTGTCCTACTCTCAGCCACAATGCCAGCTGATGTTTTGGAGGTCACGAAGAAGTTCATGCGTGAACCTATCCGAATCCTGGTGAAGAAGGAGGAACTGACCCTTGAGGGCATTCGCCAGTTCTACATCAATGTGGAGAAAGAGGTGGAGAAACATTTTCCAGTGTAGTGGATTCAGCAAACTAGACAAGAGGATGAATTTTTACAAGTTTGAATACAGGATGATCAATGTAAATTAGCTACTTGTGGGGGAAAAAGTAGAGGGCAAGGACATGCAGTGTACAGATAATAACTTTCTTGAGCTGGCTGTGTCTGACCTGGTGATTTTCCCTTAGGAGTGGAAGCTGGACACGCTGTGTGACCTGTATGAAACCCTGACTATCACACAAGCTGTCATCTTCATTAACACGAGGAGGAAAGTGGACTGGCTCACTGAGAAGATGCAAGGCAGAGACTTCACTGTCTCTGCTCTGGTAAGATCCTTTACTCACTGTCATACCTGACTAAGGCGTTGCACTAGTGGAAGGATGTACAGTAAAGTCAGCTCAGACAATGTGGACTAGTAGGATAACAATTACAAACTGTAATAATGGGTTTTGTTTTAGCAAAGATTTCAGGGATTAACTTACGTTGTACTTGTGGCAAGTACAACGTGAGTAAATTGATCCTTTGTCTTCTTAGTGGGGTTTTTTTTTTTTTTTTTTTTCCCCATGGCACAGGGTCCTAATCTGGCAGGGATAACCAAAGTATCTCACTCAGCTCTGTTGTGAGCACAAATTTGATTCATGGTAGCGCTGACTTCTAAACAGTTATTCAAATCAGTCTGTTATCTTCACTTAAGTCCTGCTTTATATTTCAGCATGGTGACATGGACCAGAAGGAGAGAGACTTGATCATGAGGGAGTTCCGCTCTGGCTCCAGTCGAGTTCTCATCACCACTGATCTGCTGGTATGTACAGGAACTGCTTTTTACACCAACTTTTGGCTAGATCCAAGATGATCAACAGAGTGCGGACTAATGAGTATGCTGGAAAACACGAGCTGCTGACAGTGTCACAGGCACATCATGTACAGTATTTATATGTACATCTATAGATTCAGCTGTGTCCAAGGTTCCCTCTCCTCCCATCTGTAGTGTTGGTGAAGGACTGAAAGTTCCTTGGTAGAGAAATTTATCTGCCCTCCACTGTGGCTGGGTGTAAGTCTTGACTCACAACTAAATGGCAGATTACACTTAGTCTAGTCCTTTCATGTTATGATTTTATTAACATTTTAGAGGGGGCTTACTGTTGACTGGATGATATTTTTGCACGTATCTTTTGCAGAAATCCCCTACATGTAATCTACTATAAAAAGGTTTAAAGAAGATGTACACATTTCTATAGACACTGAGTCTATTAGTTCACAATCACTTTTGCCCATGTTGACCAACAAACAATACTATCGGAGTGTATGGACTGTTGCATCTTTAATTGCTTTACTTCTGAGCTCTAGTGCACTGAACTGAAATGGTGACTGAGATTAGTCAAATTACTTAATGCTGTGTAACTAATGGCTGCTGGGATCCCCTCCTCAGGCCAGAGGTATTGATGTCCAGCAGGTGTCCCTAGTCATCAACTACGACCTGCCGACCAACAGGGAAAACTACATCCACAGGTAAAAACACAACTGAGGAGTGCCAAGAATCAAGTTACAAATTATTTTGAGCAATAAAACTGTTGTATGGAATTATTTTTAAAAGAAAACACTGTAGCACTTGGATGACAAACTAATCCATCAAATACAGTGACTGAAATTCAGTGTTTGGTTTGTCAGATGTAACACTGCTTCCACTTAACTACTCAAATACCTATTCCTGTCATTTCAAATAGTTTTTCATGCTAGTGTTCATGCAAGTTTGTAAACATTGTTGATGTCATTATTACAATTTTGATGTTGACATGTACACATACAACTGTCCTCAGTTGTTTGACAGGAAATATAAGAAGCTTTCACATCTTTATCTCCCATCCTGTATGACACCTGAACACGAGTTTTCCCAATTACTCTTGCTGCTGAGCCACTAAATGTTCTTTGCCCAGTGAAACTGAATTCTTTGTCCTGTCAGGATTGGTCGGGGTGGTCGTTTTGGCCGAAAGGGAGTAGCCATCA
The DNA here is from genome assembly GCF_914725855.1 of Thunnus albacares. NCBI lineage: Eukaryota > Metazoa > Chordata > Actinopteri > Scombriformes > Scombridae > Thunnus > Thunnus albacares. The sequence goes on along the minus strand of NC_058127.1, from coordinate 27,461,185 downwards.
ACATGGTGACTGAGGATGACAAGCGAACCCTGAGGGACATTGAGACGTTCTACAACACCACGATCGAGGAGATGCCCATGAATGTGGCCGATCTTATCTAGAAGAATCCACACGCCCTTCGTCCACCCCCGCCCCCCACATTTTAGAAGTCAAACCTTGTTTCTTATGTGATCTGAATTTTAAGAACTTCCTTTGGCTAAATTCCACCCTGACTTAACCCTCTACATTGTAAGGAAAGGAAGACTGCAGCCATCATTCCTTCCTAACCTCTGAAATAGTTTTTTGGTCGTCTCGATTGGAAGAATGAATTGCTGATCTGCTTTATTTGCTCGCCATAGTCTCATTACTTCATATCGGCACCTAAATTCCTCCTGCAGCTAATCCCTTGCCTTCAAAATTTGAAGCATTCATTTGGATATTTCCACATCGATGTTTTGCAAACTAAGGACTTAACCATAAAATAAGTTTTTAACTGGTTCCCACGAGTGCAAAACATAACCTTGTTTCCAAAAGCACATTTAAAAGCCATTAAAGTTGATAATGGAAGGGGGGGGGGGAGGCAAAAAAAGATACTAGCAATGGCTTGATCTGTTGGCAAATGCTTAACATTAAATCAATAACTTGGCTCAATGAGTAACATGAACGATGCAAACACAGATGACTGAGGCTTTTGTGAAATGTGGGTGTGATTTGCACCTGTGCAATGTCACCAGCTGCTGCAGTTCTGGTGACTGATAGATGTGAGTACTTAAGACCGCAGTTTTGGACTCAAGTCAACAATGATCTAAATGAAATAGGAAGTGCTGCATTTGACCAACCAGTGTTAAAACAATTTTCAGTGTACTTACACAGCCTATAACACACATCCATGATCATGTTAAGAACAGATTTTGGGGGTTAGAGTACACAGGGCATATTCAATAAAGACCTGTATAGTAAAATCCATCATGAATGAGTTGTTTACCATTTTGATCCTTCTGTTTCTTTTTTTTTTTTTTTTTTTTTAATGCTATTGTACATACTGCTTGACTTGTACCATCAGTTGCTCATTAGCATTCAGTTGAAGACTGACTGGTGGCCGCAGACGTTTGGAGGCAAACAACGGTGAGTTCTAAAGAAACTTTGCCTCTCGACCCCGACGACCTGGTTGGATCTTCATCTCTGACATTCTTTTAGATTTTATTTTTAAATGAAATATTGGATTTTTGATAAGGTGGTGGTAACTTTTTGTAACCTACCTCGTCAAAATGTTGGGGGAGGGGGGCGTCTGACATAAAAGGACCAAACTACAGATAATTACGTATATAGAGGTTATATCCCCTCCCCAACCACCTGCCCCCAAATCTCTCTTCATCTCTCTGTCTGACTCTTTAAATGCTTGTCATCATGGGGTGTGGTGTCTGGTTTAGGAGAACAGTCATGTTTTGGGGTGTATGGTCAGTGCTATTTTTTAAAATGAATTTATGGAATTGTTAACCTTTTTGAGACAGAAACCGTGTATCAAGTTTTCTACATTGGATTCTGTATAGTATTTATTTTAATGGTCTTAAAAAATAAAGGTTGCTCCTTTAACTGTAATCTGGCCTCTGCATTGTTGAGTATCATGAAAGTTTTTATGGCCAAATCCTGTGTATTAAATTGATTTACACAACCTACAAGGGGAGCGGCGATAGGCTCCTGCAGATGGCAGAGCTCTTCCGAAACCGCAACACTGCAGTTTGGTCCAACTGCCGGCGTGGACAGACGAACAACTACCATCGCAGGTGTAGTAATTCAAATTTTTACTTATCCCACACAGTATCATCGTCTAGGTGAAGGAGTAATTATGGATCCGTCTAAATACCCACACTTGCAGTCTTTAGCACTTCAGTCCACATTCATGCAGCACCAGGTAGTAAGCATGTGTGTCCTGAGTCTAAAATATACCAACACACTACACTTAACTCACACTTCGGCCCAATCCAAATGTCCACACTAACGGACTTTGAGGCGCGTTCCCGCGAGATCCGCGAGGGCTTAGGGTTGTCCCACTGTCAAATCGTCAAGTACGTGAGGGTTCCCTCGCAGACTTTTTGAGCCCTTTATGCAGAGTTTCTGTAAATCCGTATTTCTGCAGACTTTGGCCCAATCCCAAACTAGCCAATATCTCCCTGCCCTATCCACTATCCCTCCATTTGCGCGTTCATGTGGAGGTTTGTCATATTAAGGGCCGTCCCAATGAAATTAGCGCGGAGTATAAATGGACTGTGAAACCATTAAATAGCAACTCTGCATCGGTGCAGGTTTACGATAATCCTAACAGGAAGTGCACGTGCAACAGGAGAATGGAGGAAACAACATATACACATGTGAGTGTTCCATCTTTCTACTTTGTCACGCATTTAGATCAAGCACACGTATCTTTGTTTCCCTCACGCTAACATTAGAGTCTCAAACAAAATCTCAGAATGTAGTGTGAAAAAATAAAACAAAAATGAGAATATCACTTTTTCCCGAAGGTCGCTTGATTTGTAGAAAACCCACAAATGCCTCTATGCATGCATCGCCTACATAAAAATGAATTTAAAAATGTCAAATTTACCTCATATCTCATTCTCATAAACTGTGAAACAGTATAACAGCCGTGCAAGCACGGCGTCTATCCGTTGCGATGGTAACGGGTGCTTCCTTGTTTCGGTAGAGTGGCATTGGGCGTCCCATAATTTGGCTGTTCATTTATACCATGGCTGCAGTCGAATAGTGCATTTTGCTTAGGAAGGTTCCCAATTGCGTGAAATGACCCGGAAGTATCTAAGTGGCAGCCATGATAAGAGCTGGTCGAATTCTCTAAATTCTAAGGAAAGGTGCGTCAATGTTTCCCTTCTAATCTCCCTGAACATAGGGGTACACTTGACCATCCTTTATGACGGGAAAGAAGATAATTCCGTCCCACAATTCCTTGCGGCAGCAAGCGACGCACCATTCACAAACTCACGATTAAACCCACATTACACATCCACAGCGGTCCGTGTATCCTCCGTCGAAAGCTGTGTTCAGCTTGTTTGATACAGGATAAACAAATATTCAATGCATTTCGTTTTTCGTGTGAAGGTGTTTACTGAGTTGTATGGTGGTTCTTAAGCTGTTATATGCACAGGCTAATAACAGATCATAATCGGCATATTAACCATAACACAGAAGTCTGTCTTTCAAGAAAAAGGGATATGAGACGTTTTTTGTTAGATGATGTTTTTAATTCATCATGTTTGAAACTTAAGAATGATGATATGTACAGTAGTAACATGTTCTGCCTATCTTTCATACATTTAACTTTTATTTTCATACAATAATTGGGATTCAGGAGGGTGAGTGTGAGCAAGCATTCTCAGTGTGATAATTTTGTTTCTGTTTTGAGGCTGGTAGCTTATAGTCCTTTTTTAACTTAAATTCTGACCTTGGTAAGTAATATTTTTCACCGTGTTGTGCACGTTTATATAGCCTGCATGAAACAACACGGTAAGAACGACCGGGGCGAAGTATCTAAGATGCGCTTTTTGTAGTCCATCTTCAGAACATTGTAGTTTCACCACAGCAGACCACGTCAATAACATCCGCCGTCGCATAATTACGTAGCACAGTGTAAGTGGATTCGGACTCTCAACACCACAGTTGTCTTTTCCTAAGTCCATGGGTGCTTTTCATTACGCTAACGTGTCTCCCCGTTTCCCTCACCCGCGTCTCTTCCTCGCGTCTTAGCTCATCCCAGCAAGGATGAGAGAGAGAGATGCGAGGACGGAGGAATTGAATTTATCAAACGGGACGTCCTCGCACACTCCAGCGTCATTTTGAGGAGACGACAAGTTGTCATGACGCACTTCACTGCTTTGGCAATGTAGATTTCTGATCTGCCATGCCAATAAAGCTTATTTGAATTTGAATTTGAATTTGAGTGTCACATATTTGGTACCTTAAGGTAGAAATAAAACAGGAATCATTAGGCAAGTTTGACCCAGTTTCTTCATAACACCTACAATGTTTTAACTCAATTGAATTGAATATTTTAACATACTGATGATGAGACACGTATGTTGCTGGATGAACTTCTTAAACACATCAACTTCATATGATACCCACACATTTCATGATTGAAGTGCCTCAGATTTTTCTGGAAATAGAAAAGGATAAAAGGCAACAAAAACAACACCAAAATGGAACATCAAAAAAACTTCATAGAACTGAACATCGAATAGCAAAAACTTTAAAGAGTAGGTTACACTAAAAAAAAAAATATATAGCTTAAGACTGATAAGAGACAAGAGTCATAATGTCTGTACAGCAAAAGCATTTTTTAAATTAATAAATTTGCTGATATTGCAAATGAAAAATCAGCAGCGTAAGCCTATAGCTTACTCCTTAAAATTTTACTCAAGGTGTAAACATCTCTATTTAGCCCCTGTACCCAAGTGGATACTTGCATATATACGGTGCATATGCATTTTTCATTGGATTCAGTACATAATAATTATTTAATCATCATGGGCCAATTGATGCATTTATTAACATTTGTTTGATATTTGATATGAAACATGAAGCTTCACTGTCATCAGTTGTTAAAAGGAGAATCTTTACCATTTATTTTAGATTCCTGAGGGCTTATTGGGGCATTTACCTTACTGAGGAAGAATACTATAAAACAGCTCTGAGCAGTATAGTGGTGTCCCATCATTCATTGCCAACAGAGTCAAGTACTCCAAGTATGTTGCAAAAGTGTTGTGGATAAGAACCACTTTCTTACGCTTGCTGAGGTTGATGAGTTCAGCTCTCCATACTTCAGGAGATTGAGACACAGGTACAGGATCATCGCTTGCCTCATCAGCTTGCGTTGCTGTCATCAGCTTGTGTTGACCTGGCTTTATTGGGCACCTTCAAATTAAGTAAGAAATCAAAAGGCTATTGAAAAATCTAAAAGGGATGTTTACTTTCAATATCAGGTTTAGAGGTAATTCCAATAATGTAGGCAAAAGATCATTTGTATACTCATCATTCCAATCAGTTTCCACCATATATTAACACTGTTTACCACAAAGAGCACTTTTTTCAGTTCAATTCAATTTTATTTACATAACACCAAATCGTAACAAAAGTTATCTCAGGGCACTTTTCACATAGAGTAGGTCTAGACCGTACTGTTAAATTTACAGAGACCCAACAATTCTCCCATGAGCAAGCACTTGGTGACAGCGGCAAGGAAAAACTCCCCTTTAACGGGAAGAAACCTCAAGCAGAACCAGGCTCTAGTTGGGCAGCCATTTGCCTTGACCGGCAGAGAGGGGAGAGAAAAAAGGAGGAAGGGGGAGAGGGGAAAATGTTTTATGGTACAATTTATGGTATATACTTTACTGGAACACCATTAGTTGGCCCACAAGAACATGTGTGACATTGTAAATCGGAAATAATTAGGTTGTACATCGGGTTATAATCTAAAGCATTACTAAGTACTTGTCTTAAAAGAGGACCAATTTTGGCTAGCAGGACTGATTTCCTACTCTTTTAATATGTGTCCCCTATACATTTTACTCATGTCCAACTGAAATCATATCTGATCCCCCTTTTTGTAGTCACAAATAATATCAAAATGATTTTGAATGTATTCACTGACTCCACTAGAGGGAGACATTGTTCTTTCTTCATTATGGCATGCTAATTAAGTTAATTGGCAGGGGGATCACAGTCTGAAAGCATCACAAATAGGAGGAAAATCTCCTTCATATCAAATATCATACAGGACAATCAGGAAGCATTTTGATTTGGTAGAACCTTTACATTTAGCATCATGAGAGCAAACAGGAGCCTAGCCTTGGAGCTCCATCCCAAAGTAAACAATCAACCACATTATGAGAATGTCTTCAAACACTAGATAGAGCTCTTCCCCAACATAAACACATATGGTCACAGTCACATATTACCATGGAGAACAAAATACATAAAAAATGATTTCTTTTCTCCTTTCTGTCACATCAGACAGATCCTTTGTGAAACTTAATGAGTGTTTTTATATTGACAGTTTTTGACGCATTTCCAGAACAGATCTAGTGTTGATCTTGTAACATGCTTATTTTTTGTCCTGTTCCTGTTCTCTTCGTCTTTCAAGTTCACTCACAACGTCAATGTCCTCTTTCACTTTCAAGGAAGTTTATTTTGTGAATGTGGATAACTTAACATTTAACATATTTGTTCAGTTACCCTTTGACATATGTCAGCGTTGTTCATGTTTTATTCTGCCTCATCTTGTATAATTGGGATATTGCTTTCATTTCTTTCACTTGTTAATATGAATCATCCTTTTGATCTTCAGTGGAAAAACTTTATGTTTTTCAACATGATGATGTCTTGTTTAGCATTCCCATCTGTACAACTTTGCTGAATTTGGTTACCATGAAATATTACATTTAAGAGATATGGCAGTTAATAGGTAGTATGGTGGTGTTTCACTAATGGCCACATGGTGGGGCTATTGGTGCCGTGCTTCATTATGCCCTGCACATTCTCATGGAGAATTTGTATACCAAGTTTCATTTTATTAAAGACAACAGAACTGTAGAAATATCATTTTATAATATTACAGTAGCACCCCGAGGGTACAATTGTATCAAATGTTACACAATTGCGCAGCGTGGCTGTATGTACATCATTCCCAAACTTGGTGTCATTCCAGTTAAGTCCATCAATTCAATTCAATTCAATTTAGTTTTTATTTATATATTGCAAAATCATAACATAAGTTATCTCAGGGCACTTTTCACATAGAGCAGGTCTAGACTGTACTCTGAATTTTACAGAAACCCAGCATTCCCCCATGAGCAAGCACTTGGCAACAGCGGCAAGGAAACACTCCCCTTTGACGGGAAGAAACCTCAAGCAGAACTGGGCTCTAGGTGGGCGGCCATCTGCCTTGACTGGTTGGGTTGAGAGAGAAAGAGGGAGGAGGGAGACGGGAGAGGGGAGAAGGGAGAGAGGAGAGAGAGACACAGAGATGCATAACAACATAACAACAATAATAGTAGAAATATGATTAATAATAATAGGCTCTCTCTCAGTCCCCAGCACAAAAGCTGTCCAACTTTTTTGTGTTAAAATAAACTGCTATAAATAAAATATGTGCACACTAAAAAAAAAAAGTATGCTCTTACAGTAGTTACACAAGTGTATTAGAAATCAGCAGTTACAATAAAAGCAAAAATGAAAGTAATAATTGAGTAAAATGAATATCCACTGAAACAAAATTTAATGTAGAAAAAAAAATACACATTAAGTAAAGATTTTCATGTTGTAAGGCTACTTATTCAATGCAGTCCCTCCATAAAAGTATACAAGAATATTACAAATAACAATTCAACACCATAACGTACCTATAAGAGTACCATGGGGCACAGTCAGTACACAGACACACAGTGGCACACTCTCTCTCAGTCCCCTGCAGCAAGTCAGAAAATATGCAAGTGAGGGAAAATCTCCGACAGATTTAACAGAAGTAACAGCCATTTTTGCTGACCAAAACCAGTGGAAAAACTCAAAAACATGTTAGCAATGATCTGTCTTTACATTTCCATACAGTTTAAGCTGGAATAAATTACTTTTAAACGTGCTAGTTACCCAAGGGAAAGAGAGCATCACAACACATCTTATCAGCACAAAAGTTGTCCAACTTTTGCCAGGAATTTCTAGCTACGTCATTCATGGGTCATTTGTTAAATTTTGAGGTTGGCAATACACAGAAATTTTAACTTTATGGCAGAGAATATTGCACATAGGTTTTGAGAATGTTCACCAAAATAAAAATAACATGAACAACATATTGACTCGGCCGCAACAGGCATGGTCCAGAGGAGCTAGTGCCAGACCCTGATCCAAAGGACCCTGTAAGACTAGAAAGTACAAAAACTCCGGGGAAGAAGCCAAGTTAGTAACATACATTAATGGTACATGAATAAATACTGATGGAGAGGGGGAGGGGGAGAGAGCTCAGTGGTCCGGCAGTCTAGGCCTACAGCAGCATAACTAAGGGCTGGTCCAAGGCAAGCCTGGCTGGCCCTAACTATAAGCTTTATCAAAAAGTAAAGTTTTAAGCCTCCTCTTTAATGTAGAGAGGGTGTCTGCCCCCCAGACCGAATCTGGAAGATGGTTCCACAGGAGAGTGGCCTGATAGCTGAAGGATCTGCCTCCCATTCTACTTTTGGTGACTCAGGGAACCACAAGTAAGCCTGCATTCTGGAAATGCAGTATTCTAGTGGGATAATAGGGTTTTATGAGCTCTTTAAGATATGATGGTGCCTGACCATTAAGGGCCTTGTAGGTGAGGATTTTAAATTCTATTCTGGATTTTACAGGTAGCCAATGCAGTAAAGCTAAAATGGGAGAAATATGATCTCTCTTCCTAGTTTTGGTCAGTACACGTGCAGCTACATTCTGGGCCAGCTGGAAAGTCTTTAGAGACTTGTCAGGGCAGCCTGATAATAAGGAATTGCAATAATCCAGCCTAGAAGTAACAAATGCGTAGACTAGTTTTCTGCATCTTTTTGAGGCAGGATGTGCCTGATTTTTGCGATATTACATAGGTGGAAAAAGGCAGTCCTTGAAATTTGTCTCGGTCTGGGGGGCAGACCCCCTCTCTACTTTGAGAGTAGGCTTAAAACTTTGCTTTTTGATAAAGCTTATAGTTAGGGCCAGCCCTTAGTTATGCTGCTTTAGGCCTAGACTGCTCTCATAATGCACTGAGCTCCTCTCTCCTCTTCCTCCTCTCCATCTGTATGCATTCATGTACCATTAATGCATGTTACTAACTTGGCTTCTTCCCCGGAGTCTTTGTGCTTTCTCGTCTCACAGGATGAGGTATTTCGACCCCCTGCATTGGCTTCCTGTAAAATCTGGAATCCAGGTTATGGACAGCATGGCACCATCTAAAAGGGAAATAAACAGGCTTTCCAACAGTATAAGATTTATTGCTAAGAAGCTTTGTTACAACAAAGAAATAATCTACCAAACACAAATTTCCTTACTTTTTGTGCTAAGTTTATATGATATTGTATAATATAGTTAGGTAAAATAAATTTTCAGTTATCAAAAACTGAAAAATAATGTAAAAAGAAAGAAATTTTCAGGGATCAAGTAATAGGTTAACAACATACAGCTTTTCTGCTGCAATGGAAGTAAATAAAACCATGAAAGTTGATTCAAACAATTCCGACGGGTGTCCCAACTTTAGCTGATGACTTCCAAACCCTCTGTCTGTATAAAAGCATGGAGGAAGAAGCATGATGGTCTGGGGCTCTTTTGCTGGATCCAGAGTTCGTGACTTGCAAAGAGTGACTGGCATCCTGGACTAAAAGGACTACCCCAGCATCTTGCAGAGCCATGCAGTACCCTCTGGTCTACACCTAGCTGGTCAGGGGTACATCCTACAGCAAGATAATGATCCAATAAAACCTCCAGGCTGTCAGAAATACTGTACCTTAGAAGAAAACCAGCAGAGTCATCAAGCTGGTTTGGGATGAACTGAAAAGCAAAGCAACATGAGAGTGCAACATATTTAACTTCTGCAACAGTATCGGGAAGAACTTTCCTGATAATATTTGATTTCCATTGTAGAAATAATGCCTTTTCGGCTGTTATATCTATAAATTTAGATTAAGGTTGATAGAGGACGCACATGCGTTGCCCCACCAGTCACAGGGCTCAGGGTCATTCAGGATCAACAAGCTTAAGAAATTATCGGATTTGAAATCAGTAAATACAGTATATACATATATACATATATACAGTATCTACAGTATGACATAAACAGCAAAAATGAATCTATATTGTGTTCTCTTTCCTAATGGGTGCCATCCCAGGCATGCAATACACACTAATTCACCACTACCCTCTTCCTGAGCCCACTTCAATCTATTACAAGTAAATGGGTGTAAAAGGGGCCCTTAAACCAAACCACAGGATTCATGAGTGATTAGCTGAGATGCCAATCAAGAACCTACACAAGGGAGGCTGTCCCTATTAGTATTTCTCATGCTATCAATAATTATAGTAAGAGAAGCAGAGACTTTAAGCTACTCTGTTCCACTTTTTTCAGAAATTAAGTATTTACATTAGGTTTGATATTAATCATTGCCAGCTCCTGTGGTCCAGCCCAGCGGATGGCAACAACATGACAAAGAAGGAGTAGTCAATGGCAAAATGGTATGGTAGCTGAACTTACAGGCTATTGCCACTTTTTTGCATATTAACATTGCTGTAACTATAACAGAAACAGTAGGCCTTAAAGCAGAAAAGCAGAATATGAGAGCAAAGCTGTGACCTTTCACAGGCGCATCACTGATGGATTTTAGTACTTATTTTGCTGTTTAAGCCTTAATTAGGCACAACTCCGCTTCTTACAGTGAATTCACTGATATTGTTCTTATTAATTATCATTTTGGCAGTATTATTAGAGAATTCTACTTCCTGTTTGTATAAAGTTTGACATTCACAATCATTTAATGACAGAGCATTAAGTTGGGATGCTCATTTAATTCCTATTAGCTCACATGCTGTGAGTTCTGCTGGAAGGAGAGAGTGCTGCTCATATTATTATTGTGGTTTTATGAGGGTTTTTTAACTTTGTTTTCCCCCATGTTTTCCCCCATCACACCACTAGGGGAAAATCATTTTTATAGAGGAGAAAAATCTCATCAACAAATTAAAATAGTTTCTCTCAAAGTTTAACCTATTTTTAACTTATTTTATTTTCTTTGTGCAAAAGAGATGATGATTGAGATAACAAATTCATTACAGTGATGGCGAAAGGCGAAACAAGACGTGTGCTCTCTCTTCATGTTTTATCTTGTGCTGCTGCAGCCTTTACGTTAATCTGACGGTATTCACTTTAGACTTGTACCATGTTCAAAGTGATATGATAATGCTGCTACGTGCTAAGTGCACCAACAACAACATTGCTAACGTGCAAACAGAAGCCCTTACTGCCTGTAGCCCCATTCAGGTAAATAATTGTCACCCACCACTGTCCATATATGTTATCTTATGGATCTGTACACAATCAGATTCACTAGTTTTTGTCATGTTCCTATTGTTTCACAGTAGGATGTAATGCTTATTCACTGATTTTACATGGGAATTTGTCATTGAGTCCAAATATCTTCAGTTAATTTCCTCTGCTTTTAGACAGTCCTCATCTTCAAATTATTAACATAGTTTGGTGATAGGAGGGACGATTTGTGTGAATGTGATTGCAAAAGATGAAAAGTGATCAAAATGATTGAGTTGTGTTAGTCTAAGTTTGGATGGAATTATATTAAATATGAGGCTTGCTAAAGGTATGCAAACGTGTAGCCTACATTACACTTCAGTCCTACAAATATTCCCTCCATTCAAGCCTGTGTTTTCTCTTTCACTGTGATCACCAGCTGCTCCAGTGGATTTGCAGGTGAGAGTTCACCTTTGTTCATCTTTGTCATTCACTTGGGATGTGTACAGTTGGCCAAGTGCTGCACTATGTTTGGAAATTTGGAAACTTATTATTCTGGTGTGTTTCTGATCAATATTTTTTTATTACCCACATCATATACATTATATCAGGTCCCTTTTCAGGGCCGAATTTTGTTGAACAGAAACATAAAGTGACCGTACCACTACTGTTTTAATCTGAGACAAATAACAGAACAAATTCAGGTATAATGCCACTACCAAGTTTAGATTTGATTTGATTATCAATCTAGTAACAGTTCTTAGATTTGTGTTCTCTGTAGGTCTAATAAATGAAGCATAAACCAACTTTCACCATCATTTTTCTTTTCCATTTTAACCTGTGTCATGAATAATAATACAACCAGGGAGCGGAGGTGAGTCTGTAAACACATTTTAATTAAATCAGAATTTTTTATGAGGCTGAAGGAGACAAGATTGAATACTTTGATTTATGTATGTCTCAAATGCCAGTAATATGATTTTAAAGAGTAACTTAACATCAAGCTGAAAAGCAAATGTTTTGCTGTTCCAGCTCTGGTTGAAACTGTCAAGCATGTCTCCCCTCTGACCACACCCAGCACCACCGATGGGGGCGGTAGGGTGTGATCAGAAGTGTGCTCTGTTGCACTGTACCACTGGAGGTCAGCAAAAACAAGTTTTTCGGGAGATGTTCAGGCTTTTTAAAAAATGTGTCTTCTTTCAATGACTTGACATGGTACAGTTTTAACCTTTCCAAAAAGGTAAATCTAACATGTTGTACCATGGATTTGTTCAGTTGCTTTTTCACCCATTGTGTGTGTTATGCACCCTAACACACCCCCAACACACACACACACACACACACACACACACACACATTATTTGCTATACTGACCAAGGGAATGAGCCATGTTCCTCAAGGGGATTTGTGTTTTTTAACTGACACCAGTATCTTACACCAGTAAACGATATACATCAGGGCAAGCAGCACAAGCCTTCAAAAGCTTTCCAAATAAACTTCAGTTTTACAAACTCATTTCAAACACTTTTAGACTCTCTGAGTCCAAATGAAGTTAACACAGAAATTAGCCACTCAGCTGAGTGCCCAGGGATGTACATCCAGGGTAACTTCATGGTTAAAGGTGAAGGGGTATTTCTGCACCCAGTAGAACTTACGTCTCTGGGACCCTCACAGTGTTCTATCCTGATATGAAGGTGATTAAAGGCACAATTCCGGTTTATTTCAACATGGTGTATATTTTTCATAAATGTGGCCATTGTACCCCTATGGGTCGTGATAACTTTGCACTCCTCAACTCCATTATTGGGATTTGGGTAAACGAGGACTTACATAAAACAACATATATCGGGGCAAGCTTTCCAAATAATCATTTTAAATGATTTTTACATGAATCATTTAAAATGCTTGTCTCTGAGTCAGACCAAAAGTTAACACAGAAACTAGCTGCCTGTAGCAGCCTTCATGGCTAACTGCATAGGGATCTACTATCTATCCAGGGCAACTTGCCAGTTTACTGAACCATCCTGCAGATGAGGCTGACTTTCAGAATGGTAATACTGTATTCTGAACCATACTTGTTTGAGCTGAAGTACACAGATAGGTGCTATATCAAGGAGAAGAAGAAAAATGAAGAAGGCAACAGGACTGTCAGGAAAGACAACATACCTCAGGGAAACTGGTGGTGTTCCTGCAGTCACTGCTCTCCTGCCAAGTGAGAAGGAAAACTTTTGCTGCAGAGTGGGACTTGTTGATACCAAACTTGGAAAATATAGAATCTAGAATTATCCCAGCTGTGAACTACATCAAACATATTTGCAAGTGCTTATCAACATTCTTGCCCTGGAGACTTATGTTTCACCTCCCCAGAATCATCTGGAGGCCAAGCCGGCTGGACCAAACGCTCAGCTCTCCATTCGGTAAGAAAAAAAACATTACAACAGGTAAAACACTGTGTGAGAGATTATGATATGTACATCTCTATTGTCCAGCGATACTCCATGAAAACTGCACAGTGTCTATTTTGTAATTTTATTCTAGTAATTTGGACTCTTTTACTTCTCTAGAATGAACATGCTAAATGTTTGAGGCTGTACCCACAGCCATGTAAACAAACTGACGTGCAGTTGTAGATCCTAAGCAGTTGACCATGATGGCCATTCCAGGTAGCCAGTTTCTGTGTGTACTTTCAGTTAAACTCAGAGACAAGTGTTTGAAGTGATTCATGTAAAAATCATGTTTATTCAGAAAGCTGTAGAAGGCTTGTGTGGCTTGCCCCAATATACGTTGTCCTGTTTCCCTGAATCTCTAGACTTTCCCTAACCTTAATCATAATCATTACTTGCCAAACCTTTACTTGCCCTTAACCTTAAACCAAGTCTACACCCTAAAATGTAATGATTTACTTATTGAGACTTGCTTTCTGTGCCCAAAAGGGAGGCAAATCCCCACAATGTGACTGTGTTAACAGATTTATGTCCCCACAGCATGAGTAATTCCAGGTACTCACACACACACACACACACACACACACACACACACACACACACACACACACACACAAACACATAACATATAAGCTGCATCACATGCATACACATGCTCTGATGGGCCCTGAACAGGCAAGCACAAATAACAAATAAAAACAGTGCTCCCTCCAGCTGTCCATGACATATAACTCCCTGCAGCAACACTTCCAATGACCCACCTGCCAAACACACACAGATACACACCCACCACATCCCAGTTTGGTTAAGTCCTCCTAACCCCCCAGTATCCCAATATGACATCCATCCAGCCTCAAAACATGCTGCATCTCTCTGTGTTTTTGTCCTGCTCTCAGCCTAGGTGGCCCTTCTTCCAAAGGTATTTTCTCTGTGGCCAAGATACCCATGCCCATCCCCCAACTGCCCAACACACATACACATCCCTGTCACCCACTCCACCCCCTGTTGGGTGCTGGATTGGGGGGATTATGCGAGTGGGAGGCTTGTAAAGGGCCTGCCATGGTCTTTCTGTTGTGTGACGGATGGCTGGGAGGCTGAACAGGCCTGTTTTGCATGAGAAGAGAAGCCAGCAGAGGGGAGAATAGAGGTCTATTCAATGAGGCCTGTCACCCAAAACCACCCTCATGCACCGAACCCTCACACCCCACCCCTTCATCATCCATCCCTTCATCCTTTCGTCCCACCTCCTCCTCCTCTTCCCTTGCTCTCCCTCTCTATTTCAGCCTCCTTTTCTTCCCTCATTTTGTGGCTTTCATTTGCCTGTCTTCACTGCTTCTTTTTCACCCTATAATCTACACCCCACCCCCACTCGGCTGCCCTCCTTACTTCTTGATTTCATCCCACTTAATTTCTGTTCATTCAGATTTCCCCTCCTTTCCATCAAGCTGTTTTTTGTACCCCTGTGAGTTCCATAACATTTGAATCCTCTCATTATTTTGCGGGTATTGTGAATGAGAAGCTATAATGGAAATGTCATGGTCAAAGCTCTTTAACACTAAAAGAAGTCATGTGACTTGACTCTGACATGCTGACTGAGTCCACATTTGAGTCAGCAGGAGATATTATGGCATAATTAGCTTAAAGCTGTGTTAAAATATTTTGAGCCACCAGGGGGCAGGAAAACACCAAAACAAGGCAAACATAAAGCACAAGCATGTCATATATAAAGTTGATATTACTAACATATTACATGTCTACTCTCTAATACCTGGTTCTTTAACTGCTAAATGCTGCACTATGTTCACCAGTCTCTCTGCAACACCCTCTCTGCAACAGACAGGATGTACAATGGGTTTATCAAAGCTTTTTTCTTTACCTGAATTGGCTTACGTGGATTGATGAGAGCTGTTGGACTTAAACCTTCCTGTAAATGTGTTAAACCAAACCAATAAGGTCAAAAGAGCTGAAAAGCTCAGCAGAGATGTAGAGTTGGGTGATAATTTTCTGTGATTTCGATACTGTGACTCATTCGCCCTTTCTCATCAGTATTAATATGTGAAGACTGTCAGTACATATCCACTGAAGTCTCAGTTATGTTTTTAAAATGATTATGATCAATCTCAGTGTTTTGAGACATTTTGAAGAAATGAAAGAGACACTGCTAGAAAAAACCCTGAAAACAGTTTATTCTGAGATTGTATCAAAACTCTACAGTCCCTGGCATGTTTCAGGGCCCCTGTCCAACTATAGACCCCCTGAATAGTCATCATATAGCAGTGGCAATGAGAAGAGTGTCTTCATTTGCAGTCCCTAAATTGAGAGGTTCTACATGAATTTTACTTATGGATGGCACAGACGCAGTCACTTCATTCACTTTTTAAATCTCTCAACATGCTGACAGGGTCGGTGAGTAATGTTAGCTGATGTTCTGTTTTTTTGTAATCAGCAGACGTTAAGCCGTCACACACAGATGCAGTCATTTGGAGTAGTATAGCCATCCTCAGATGGTTGCTGGCAAGATATTTCCTGCAAATGTTTCTCTTAAGAATCAAAATATTTTTACTGTCATGACAAGGGGATTAATACAGGAAGTTTTACTATTTGCAATCAAAACATTTGTAGCAGTGGCATTATATTGCACATGGAAGTGTATCCATATACTGACTGCATCCTCTGTTATTGTTTAATTTTGGTAAATAACAACAAAATAAGGCAGATTGTAATGATGGAAATGTTATGGGTCCCAAGCGTGAGCATCACAGAAACAAACTGTATTGTAGTTTTTGTGGTCATCTCATTGCACAGATAATCCTTTCATTGTGCATGGCCATGAATTTTAGTGTTTCCTGAAACATAAATTTAAGCGAAGAAAGGACATTATCCCTATATTTATATATTTATAATATTTATCCCTGACAGCATTAATATTTGTTATATTGTTTATCTGTGTTTTTGGATTGCACATGCTTTAGGCAAACCATTTTTCTCTTTCTCAGAGACCTCAGCATCTCTTCTCTCATCCTTTTTATCTGTCTGCTGCATTTGAAGGGGATGAGAGGAGCTTGCGGCCGTGATAACTTTCCAGAGTTGAAAAAAGTAAATGGTGTCAGCTTAATGAGAATAGGAATATAGTGCATACTAGGAGTGTGCCCAAATACAAATACATTATTCGGCAAAGCACAAGTAGTGTTTTTTTTTTTTAAATAATATTTGTTACATACAAATATTTTAAAAATTATTTGTTTTCAGGAAGAAAAAAAACATGTCAAATACCAGTGCGTGTCTCTCTCCTCTGCTCCGCTGTTACGTCTATCAGCAGGTCTCAACAAGGGGAGTGACATCCACCTGCTACATCACTCACATTTCCTAATTTGGACATCACTCCCAGAGTTGGGGCTGTTCCTCAGAGATAAAGCCGAGCTACTGACACACGCAAAGTGCTTCCAAGGGACTCTCTATAACCTGTTGTGTCCCCTTATCCTTTCCACAAAGTTAGATTGTAAAAAAAGGCAATACATGAAAAGTGCAAAGAAATAATTGCCTTTGAAGTTCTTCACTATACATTACATAGTGTGCTGTCTGTGTTATGGCTGTATAAATAGGTAGAGGTCTGTCTGCAATGAGGCAATGATAAGAGTTTAAGCTCAGTAGTCGGCGCAGTCGTCTATAATCTGGGAGACTCCAGTTCGAGATCCAGTGTGGGGACCTCCTTTGTAAGGTAATTTATTCATGAACACTTACTGTAACACTTTAATTTTCTAAAATTAAAAGCATACCAAATATAGGATTTTTAATCCTTGTTCCACATTTATTCAACTACAAATACAAATAATTTTGCTGCCTCAACAAATACAGATATAAATACAAATACCGGGCTCTCTGCACATCCCTAGTACATACATGACGCAAGTGTACTGTTTTTTTTTCTAGCACGTGCAGTTGGTGCACTTTTAGTGCGTATGGTCCCTCACAGACATGGGCAAATGAGGAAATTTACGTCACACTGACCGTCCACCGTTTGGTGAGCTGCTACCTGTTTTTTTTCTTGAGAATGTGGCCAAATTGCTCAGATATCATTTGCACCTGGCTGAGATCTGATTACAGTGCTAGCCAGACAACCTCTGGATGTGATCTAGATGATGCATTCTAATAACAATGTGCACTGGTGCATTTATACCTGCATTAAATAACAAGTCCTCCAAATTAAACAATCAAATATGTGGGTTGACATAAAACTATTACAAATCACTGTTCAAAAATAATGATGTTTTGTGATGTGACAATACTGTGGTTAAGGTCTGGTTAGATTTAGGCACAAAAAACACTTGATTAGGGTTAGGGAAACATCGGGGTTTGGGTTAAAATGATCACTTTGTTAAGGTTAGAGAAACATGTGGTGTGGGTTAAAGTTACTATGTCCTTAAAGTTAGGCAACTTTCATTGTCATGGCTACAATAATAATCACAGGGTTAAAGTTAGGGGATGATTGCAGTTAAGTTTTTTTTTAAAAACTGTCCCAACTTGCAGCTGGAAATGGGAAATGAACAGCGGTCTCCTGTGTCCAAGTCCACCGTTTTATGGGATTTTTTTTTGTTTTAAATCGGCGAGTCCCTCGACTTAAGGAATCCTTAAGCTGTCTTTTAAAAAGGAGGCTTTTAGTTTCAAGTGGTATGTGTAAATCTGGCAGTAATGAGACTGAAAAGGTGGCGCTAGTTAAAAAATAATGATCTGTGTAGGTTGTCCCTCTACCAGCCACCTCAGCTACTGTTGTCATGGCCCATCACAATTTAACAGAAGTTTCAGTTTACCAGTGAGCTCCATCAGCCTCCCCACAAACTAATTTTTAACTCCAGCTAACAGAAATCTGAGGAGTGTTCACATGGACTCTTCCATGTGCAAAAAATAATAAACCTCAATGTGAACTTTGATACTGATTATGTCTAAGACATTTCATGAAGGCAGAAGAGTTATGTTACTCAGCAGGACTGTGTCAAACATTGAAAGCAGTATCAACAAATACTGCAACATTAAAAATGTAATACTAGTTCACTTACTTCCCTGGTCCAAGGCCCTGTAATCATATTCCTACAGTATAATATCCCGACAGTGACTTCGAACAGTCCTGGTAGGTAGCATACATAACATATTTGTATGTAATTGATGACATTAATATTTCTTTAAACATTCCTTATTTATCCCACAGCTTTCCTGTGTAGTGACTCAAAACTGAGTTTATGGTATTTTTGTCTCTCCAGATATCAGGGAACAGATTTATGAGCCAGATTTCTATCACAAGTGATACTGCAGCAGTCAAAGCTAACCAGAGAAGGGGGAATATTTACACCCACATTGGGTTCGACACACCCACCCTAGCAGTTTATACCACAAAAACAGGACAACACATGCACCACTGTGGCATTCCCAACTATTACAGCCAGTTTACTGCGGTGGACCTTGTGACCAAAGACTACATTTAATAGGATAAGAAAAACTCAGATGTAATTTACTGGAAAATATCTTAACACAACCCAAACACTAGCTGGACTGAAGGAAATCCGACACATAACTTTGAATGTATGACATCGCTTGTATAGGAGCGTACATGTGTGACTGTGCGAACAAAAACCCACTTGACAGGAAGGTAAGGAGAGGACTGGAACTGCTGCTGTCTTCACCTCAATTTTCCCAACTGTGACAACCAAGTAGATAATGAAGATTTTATAGCCATCAAACAAACAAACAAACAAACAAGCAAAACAAAACAAAACAAATCAAAACAAAAAAACAGAGAGAGCATGACTCTGATCGAGAGGAAGGTGGAAACCCACTACCATGTTGGCTTTTTCTGTGTCTGATGTGACACACACAAACACATGCAACAAGTGTAAAGATTGAGAGGGGACAGAAGGAGCTGAAAAAACTGCACTGCCATTCTATTCCCTCTGAAACCATAGATGAAGACAGACAGATGAAGAAAAGCAGAGAATGTGAGTGCTGGTGAGTTGTTTTTGAAAGAGGAAAGCCAGGGGAGCGAAGAGGAGGAGGGAGTGGAGGAGGGAGAGGGCTAGGTTTGCAAGGGATTCCACACAGTGTTGTCGTGGAGATGGAAATGGGAGACTGGAGCCTCACAACTTCTAATTAATCACAAACACATGGTCACAAATACACACCTGCAGCATGCACACACAAATCTGCATATTACACTGTCCAACTGACTCTCAAGGAAGCCCACTCTTATACACACTTCTGGTAAGATGCTGCACACACACACACACACACACACACACACACACATACACAACACAAATCATGCTTTCATTCTCAGACACAGAAAAACATTATGTACAACCACCAGCCTTCAATCATCACTCACTGTCACACACACACACACACACACACACACACACACACACACACACACACACACACACACACACACACACACACACACACAAATATGTTAGACAGGTAAGATTTCCTAGCACTTGACTGACAAATGCATAAATATGTGTGTGTGTGTGTGTGTGCGTGTGTGACAGTGATCTATCTGGCAGGGTTGTAGTGAGGGCTGAGGCACTGCTTGCTGTACTGGGTTACCACATAGCCTACTAACCAATGTAGGTTTACACTGTACAACTACAGTGTGCCTCTCCTAACAAGTGTAGTTACTAGGGGTGTGCCTGAATAAAAATATGTTATTCTGCAAAGCAAAATTGTTTGTTTTTTTTTACAAATATTTATTCTATATAAATATTTTTAAAAAATATTTGTTTTCGAGAAGAAAAAAAAAGTCAAATACCAGTGCACAGGTCAGAAATTTTCCTAGAGTAGGCAAAGTTATAGTTGCAGTGCCAACACACACACACACACACACCTCCCATTAACTTTCTAGGTAACGTTATTTCTGCCATGATCTGCTCCTCTCATTATGGTTAGGGGTTTAGCTGCAATAATAATTATGAATACAGTGCTATGAAAAGTCACATTTAACAATCTGCGACAAATACACAATATAACTTTACTTTGCCAACTTAAATGCCTGGTGAACAAGCAAGCTAGATTGCAAATTACGTAACATTAGGCTAATGATGTTAATGTTAAATATTTTCTCAGAGTTGGCAGGTCTGTGTTAATTTTAGTTAATTCAATTCACAATTTCAACTTTCCACATCCACCCCAGTCCATTTACATTTGCAAAGGAGTTAAAAGAACTTGATGAACCAACCAGCTGGAGTGAGGAGGGAAACGAGAGGGATAAAATCGATATTGTATTGCTGTTGACTTGCAGTCTCTTGAAATGACATTACGCATTTGTCAATCATGATCTTCCCTGCTGCTAGATATTTAGGTGATGACAGGGGGAATGAATCCGGCACTCTGATAGGTGGAACCCTTCTTCTTTTGCTTTTCAGCAGGCTAGACACTGCTGCCTCTTGCTGTTTGACTTGACTACTGCATGTGAACAACTGAACTCATAGGCGTGACCAGTTTTCTGCGTAGTTTAGAGACAAATTGCACCAGCGTACTTTGATGTCAAAATGCATGCCTGCTATGCAAGATGTCTACAGGTTGTATCCTCACTCTCAAAGATTGTGAGGTAAACAGTAGACTTACCATGTTTATGTAACAAAGAAATCTACCAGGAATGTGTTTGATTGGCCAATGCAATATGTTGCTGGATGACACTGCATTGCCTTGTGGTGAACATGAAGAGGGATTCAACTTTTTGCCAAATGACCCTGGGTGGTTTTTGGCTTAAAGCCCACTATATCAGGGCAGTTGTTTCATTTAGCACATTTAAATACACACAAGAAATGAGGATACCCTGAGAAATCAGGTTACACAGGAAATCAGGAATCGTGTTTCTATGCACTGTGCTAACCTGGTTACTGTAAATCAATGTATACCTGTAGCGAGTGACTTATTTTGGAACCATGGCTCCCTGATTTTACTTTACTGATTTTACTGATTTTACATCAAGGCTAATGTTTCCAAACATCGTATAGCCTCTTTTGCAGGTAGATAGTTTTACATAGGTAGGTAGATAGTGAATAATTAATACAATGTTATGAGCAGTGGTGGAATAAGTATTTAGATCCTTTATTTAAGTAAAAGTATCAATATAACATTGTATAAGTATTCCATTACAAGTTTAAGCCATGCATGAAAAATCCTACTTAAGTGAAAGTACCTAAGTATCAGCAGCAAAATGTAGTTTAAGTATTGCAGTAAAAGTAGTGGTTTGGTCCCTCTGATATATTATTATATATGACATATGACATCATTAGATTATTAATACTGAAGCATCAGTGTGTAAGCAGCATGTTATTGTTGTGGGTAGTTTGGAGGTAGTTTGAACTACTTTAGACTTTTACTACTTTTATTTATTTATGTATGTATTTATTTATTTATTTATTTATTGGGACCATGTACAGTGCTAAACACAAATGTTACCATTTGATGTACTGTACCAGAGTTAGCTTATAGCTAATTTTCATCTGCAGTCCCTTAGGCAGGTCACAATTAAAACATATAACAGCACAATAACAAAGAGTACAAAGCAAAAAACACACAGTGCACATAATACAAAATAAAGAGCTACACACAATAGCACATCACATACACTCACAATGACAACTATAAATGACTAATGTAAGCTTGTCAAATTAAAGCAAGATTATTTGCGTTCATTTGAAGACCATGAGATGAAATTTAGAGTCAGTGGTTACAGAGCTGAGCAGTTTTTAGCAGATTTTTTAATTTGGTTTTAACGTACTGGTGAAACTGCAGCTCTTCATACCATCAGGTAGGGCATTCCACTGAGTTGTGGCTTTCACGGATAAAGCTGATTGCCCAAATACAAACGAAATGGTATGGCACAATATTGTATAGAGGTTATTCTGGAGGATCTAATAAAACTTTCTGAGCAAGTATACACAAAGTCACGTAGGGGAGGAGGGGCCAAACCATTTAAATTTTTATAAACTAGGCACAAATTTGAGAATAATCTGAAATTCTCAAAGCTCAGTAAATTGTATTTCTCCAGTACCCTACAGTGATGGATATGCATTGGCTTTTTGTCCAGAGTTTTTAGAGTTTTTTTGTATGAGGACTCAACAGGTCTTATGGCTGTTTCTCCAGCCTGCCCCCAACATGTGATTCAATAAGACATATGGGAAAGAATCATAGCATGCATAAATATCTTGACTGAGTCCAAAGAGAGACAGTTTCTAATATGTTTAAAAGTTGCTAAATTGTTCTTTATGGTTTTAACTGTTTTTTTCTTAAAGTTCAAATTTGGATCCAGTGTCACACCAAGATGTTTAAAATCAGTGACTGTGTCAATCCTTTCAGTTTTTATGAGAATATCAGCATTAGGAGGTTGTACCATGGTTTTAGAGAAAAACATACCCTTTGTCTTGTTTACATTTAGACTCAGACATGATTGATCAAGCCAATGTGTGATCCTTTCCACTGCAATTGTTAGTTTAGCAGCAGCATGTGTGTACACAACAGTGTCATCTGCATACATTTGCAGTTCTACATCATGACACTGTTGAGGGAGATCATTAGTATATAGGCTAAATAATAGGGGACCTATCACTGACCCTTGTGGAACACCCATTGTGCACTTCATGTTACTGAACAGTGCATCACAAACTATAACACATTGTATCCTATTAGATAAATATGAAGACATCCATGCCAGTGCTCTAGATGAGAAGTTAAATCTAGAGAGTTTCAATATTAAAACATCATGATTGACTGTGTCGAATGCTTTACGCAGATCTAAAAATACAGCACCAAATACTCCTCCTTTATCAAGTCTTGATTTAATTTGCTCTATTAAGTGCAAGGTAGCAGTTTTGGTGGAATGATTTGCTCTAAAGACAAATTGCATACAATGTAGACCAAAACTGCTTGTATTAAGAAATGTTGTCGGTTGTTCAATGACAACTTTCTAAGCAACCTCTGACTACTGGAAGTATACTTATTGGTCTGTAGTTACAGGCTTCAAGGCGGTCTCCAGATTTAAAAATAGGCGTGATAATGGCACTTTTCCATTTTCCATCAGGAAAGGAGCTGACAAAAAGACAAGTTAATTAAATAAGCAATGGGGGTTAGTTAAAATATCTTTGTGTGATCTAACAAACATGGTGTCAAATTGGAAAGCATCTCTACTTTTGGAGCTTTTTAAGGAGCTGATGATTTTGTTAACTGTAACTCATTAGTCTCTACCAGCTCGAAAACCTGGCCTGTAGCATCTATAGGAACAATATCCAGTTTCCTTTTCATAAATTTTTTTCCTAACTCAAGTAAAAAAATATTAAAGACAGAAGCAACAATAAGATGATCTTCAATTAAGTTTTCCTGTACTTTGAGTTTAAAATCTCATAAAATTTTGGGTCCCTCCTCATGAGATTATCAATGTTTTTCCAGATCAATTTACTGTTGCCCTTTGCCTCATTCAATATATTGAGATACAAATGTGATTTAGCTTCTCTTAGCTCTTGGATAACTTTGTTCCTTAAACCTTTACAGTGTTTCCCCTAGAATTTTTTTCAGGCCTGGTGGTACGCACCAAAAAAACCCTAAAGAGATGAGGCACACTGAATGGCATGTTTGTGTGGTCAGATCAAAAGGAGAGAATGACTTAATAAGCTGCATTTATTGCATAAAAATAAGCTTGAGCTTCCACCTCCTATCTGCCCCTCTCACTTCTTCCACTTCTGTCAGTCTACCTTCTTCCCCATATGTATTTTTGCTTGGCTCCAGAGTTTTGGAGAAAACTGTAATATATTTGATTATTTGTGTCCTGTGTTAGAGCTTTTTCTCTTTAGGTGGTGCCATTAGCTAACCTGCATCCCATATGTTTGTGGTCTTACAGCAGTGGCACTCACAACACCTCAAAAGTTTCCCAGGCAATGACATAGAAGTGGACTCATGTTTCAGAACAGTGCTGTACAGAGGTTCCTAACACAAATGATTATTGATTTCTGAATGAATGGATATTTGGCGTTATTTTTCGCATTAAAGAAATTATTTTTTGGCCCAGTGGGGCCTCTTGTTGGCCCGGTGGCCCTCCAGGCCCCTACAATTGTAGGGGAAACACTGCTTTATAAATTAGCATGTCAGTGTCTCTTCTAGTTTTAATCACCTTAGCCTTAGTCTTAGTTGCCATGGTCCTAAATCTATTTTTAGTCATTTTTCTTGCACATAGGGTTATAATCTGATAAGCTAGTGATTAAATTATTACTTTAAATTATTCTCTGTGGTTTTTAAGTAAATATCAGATCAATTTGTGTACTGGAGCATTTTGCAATCTTAGTTGGGCCTTTTACTAGTTGTTCTAATTGGAATTTCTCTGTGATCATTTTTAGTTTTTACCTCTTAGATTTATCCTCCCAGTTCACATTAAAATAACCCATAAATAATAATTCTTTATTGAGATTGCACTCTTTCAAGACTTCTGTGAGTTGATCATATGAAGTGTCATCTGCAGAAGGAGGCCTATAGACACCTATGATGTTAAAAGACATTTGTTGAGATAACACATTTTTATCCCAACATATTCTAACGTGTTACCCACATTGTAAACCACATATTCACATCTGATATTGTCTCTCACATCAAAAAGCATCCCCCCCTCCTCTTCCATCAGGTCTGTCTCTTCTAAAACATTGGCATTTGGGCACCGTGAACACATTTGCAGGAGTTGTTTGTTTCAACCATGTTTCAGTCAGACAGAGAGAGTCCAGCTTTGAGTCAGACAGAAGATGAGTTAGCTGATTGCTCTTAGAAGTAATGCTTCTGATGTTAAAATGTCTACTAAATAAACGGTTTCAACTTTGGGTCCCACAAGACTTTTGCATGATTGACAGTTTGGAAGATTTTGAATAACCTCTTGCCTCCTCACTGCAGGGTTTCGACACACAGTGGTGTCAGCAGCAGGTTTGTGAGAGACACTGGACCTATCAAGGTCTCCACAGTCCGGGAGCGAAACGTTATTTATTGAGACATCATCATCATCATCATCATCATCATCATGCCTGGTGTTAACAAAGTTTAGTCTGTTAAGGGAAAAGCCTGGCTCAGAAGGTTGATGCTCACTCATCACTGGTACCAGAGGAGTCCTGGACACACTTGGTCACAAATCAGCACAGAAGTTCTGCAACGCTCCAGGGGTCAATGGTCCAGGATTTCGCTGAATATCTCCAGAGAGCAGGAGCAGCATGAAGAGGAGACCTGCTATTCTCCAAAACAGGGTGGCAGATGACCAGTCCACTGGATCAGTGATTCGCTCTAGTACCTGGGCTTGTCTGTGCCGCAGGACAGAGGAATAGATTGCAAAATATCCCAGTAAGTTATGATGAAAACTCAGTGAAGGAGCGTCAATTGGCAATTGTATTGCATTTATGGACAGTGTACAGTTTTAAACATAAATGTTAACATTTGATGCACTGCACCAGAGTAAGCTTAAAGCTAATTTTCATCTGCAGTCCCTTACAATTAAAACATATAACAGCACAATAACAAACAGTACCAAGCAAAAAACACACAGGACACAGTATACAAAATACCACACTACACACAATAGCACATCACATACATCCACAATGTCAACTAGAAATTAATGATGCAAGCTTGTCAAATTAAAGTCACTCGGTGTTCCAGCTGTTTTCCGTCAATTGACATTGACACAGTAGTCCAAAAAGAACTCCATGAAACACAGCCCAGGTCTTTTCACTGATGAAAAACTGCTCTGAACTTTTTTTTGACAGGCATGCTCTGGGGTATGATAAACGGCCGCGGAGGACAGTCCTAGGCAGCAATCCCATGCAGGATCTCTGTGGCCTGAGGGAAGAAGCTCCTCTTAAGTCCCTCAGCACTGGCCTGGTGCACCCGGAACCTCCTCTTGACCTCAGCGGGGGAGAAAAGGCCACCATCAGTTAGGATCCCCAAAAGATCCATGTGGCCAGGACCATTTCCTTTGATGTTGAGATGGAATATTATTCACAAAAAGTTTACACAAGTGCATAAATTTAGTGAAGCTGACAGAGAGGTGACTGGATAGGTCCAGCATGTGTGGGTTACATTACCAGCAAGGATCCTTTAATTTTTCCTCTTGTTTTCATAAAATAACTCTTCTGTTAGCTTCTTTAGTGCTGTATCTCCTTTGGAATATTGGTAACAGCAGGTAGGTAAGATGATATTTTCTTTTCTGTTCTTGCTGATCAATGTTATGACTTCTTCTTTAGAGTCCTTTCTGAAGATTAGGAGGTTATTTTGAAAAATGTTCCACTTTTTTAGGTCCAAGTGTGAGATGTAATCAGGAGCTCACTCCCAGTGCAGCCGCTCCTCCAGAATTCTGACTTCATCATCTGGTCATTTAAACCATTGGATCACAACCTAGGGGTTGGACCCCTCAAAGGGGTCACCAGATAAAACTGAGGGGTTGTGAGATGACTAAAGGGAGAGGAAAGAAGAAAAAACAAAACTGAGGTTGAACTGTAGAAGCAGTTTATGGCCTTCCACTGGTTGATTTTGCTGCCAATCAAAGGTGTCTGTGCTACTATTGGCTAGTTTTATTGCCTCCGCCTCTGTTTTTTTCTCCTGTGTATGCTCGTTCGTCTCTCTCGGGCAGTTTAACTGAGTGGGGAATGTGCCTTTGTCCTGCTCAGCAAGTGAGAGCCCAGAAGCTCCACCCCACTGTGATGTGATGATGTTTATATCAAACAGTCCCCCATGCACTCAGACGTGGAGCTGAGTGGCTCGCTGTTCCCTGTTTTATTAAATTAATTAAATGTGTCGCGTGTCCAAACAACTTCACACTCTACACTGCATTTCCTTGGGTTCTCAGCAGTATACCCGCCAAGTGTGAAATTGATCAGATGAATGGTTTTCGAGATATTGAAAAGACACAAATACTGACAGACAAACAGACAGACAGACAGAGATTCCTTGTTTTTTAGTAAGATGAACTGCAGTGCCTGTTCAAAATGTGTCTGAGACATCCTGCAGTAAGTGTTGAACGTACATGCCAAGTTTTGTTCACAGTGCACAATTCAATAGTAGAGCTTAAGTCTCTTCAACTTTTTCAAGTCAGTAACATTACAAATGTAATCCCACTTTCGACCACAATGTTTGTTGCAATGGCAGAGTGGTGCTGTCCACATTTCTGCCTGTTGACTATATGTGCCGAAGAAAAAGCAAATCAAAGTTGTTTATGAGGTATTTTTATATATTTCTCAAGAACCGCTCATCCAGACAACTTCACACTTGACACTGCACTTCCTTGAGTCCCCAGACGTGTATATGTTTGTCCTTCACATATCTTGAAAACAGTTGATCCGATCTACTTAATACCTGGCGGATGTATTGCAAACAGAGATCCCTTGCTTTATAAAGAGGGAGCCCAAAAACAGTTTTGCCCTGGAGACCTCAAGGGAGTTAAAATGGCCCTAAACATAAACAACATTTTAAACAACATTTGTTTTTGTGGTACTTTACATTACATTATATATAGGAAGCTTTATGTAACTTAGAGTGAGACTAACTTTTGCTGAGCAGTGGCCTCTGCTGCTGCCACCAGTGACAATCACAGGACACTGGTGCATTTAAATCTGTTGATATCTGAGCGACAAGGGTACTGCACTTCTCTAACAGGGGCAACATATTTTGACACAAGAACAGGATGGAGAACAAAAGCAAGTCTTTTGGCATCTGAGAAGCCTTCAAATTCACAGATCTGTTACTCCAACTGGACCTCCTGGATCATTTCTGACTGGTACCTGAGGCAACATACTGATCCTTTGCCAATTGAATTCTTTTCTTCTTACTTCTAATGGCTGTTGCATTTCCTCTGACATGTTTGTTGTGGTCACCTTTCTTCTTCTTTTTATATTTTATAGTGGCTGGCAAAACAATAGAGTGATGCACTGCCGCCACCCACTGCTATTGGTTGTGGCTTGATTTTCTCTCAGTTTACACCTTGTTGCCCAACTACAGGTTAGGAGGTTAGGGTGAATGTTGTACATCATTTTTATTTGAAATCTAACTTTTATTGTTTATGAAAATTTTGCAGTCTGTCAAGGTATTTGCAATAAAATACTATGAAAATATGTAGGGTTTATTAACAGACTTCCTGGAAAATAATCCTATGAAGGATTTCACCAAGTATAAAATTTCTAAATAATTCATTAAACTTTACTTTGAATATATTTTGTTGATGGTTTTTGTGTTATGTGATTTTATTCATATAATAATTACTAATATTTTTTGTAATTTATTTTACTTTTATATATTTTGTTGTTTTATCCCTTTGCAATTTTAAACGTAAATATATTTATATTTAATATTTTGGTGTTTGTGTGTTTCGCCTGGCAAAAACGGAGTAAATTTAAAACAAGATAGACCTTCAAGTTTGTAGCAGTTTACACGTTCTCTCTCTCTCTCTCTCTCTCTCTCTCTCTCTCCCTGTGTGTGTGTATGTGTGTGTGTGTGTGTGTGTTATATACGCACACTTGACGAAGAGAACACTGGTAAAACACTGTTTAAATGTGAACAAACAATCTGTTAAGTAGTCTACTGCTGATTAGAATTGATTATTAAGATTCCTCCCCTCTCTCCACCTCCGACATCACCAAGTATCTCGGGCACCATCGCAGCCTTTTCAGTTGCAAATGCACGCGCACAGGCTGAAGCTTTACGCTCTCCCATTGGTCCCCACCGGGCCGGCTGCACGAGAATAGGGGAAGTTTTGGAGTTAACAGGCAGCTGAGTTCAGTGTCTGAGCTGGCCGTCTGACAAGTGGTTTTCCGCTGAGAATTATAGTACTGAAAACGGGCAGTTGCTGCGTTTCTTCGCTGAATTTTGCATATTTTCTGTAAGTTTCAGTATCGAAGTAATGATTGCCACATTCAGACTTAAAAATTGAAAAAAAAGGTCAAATCGGTCGTCCGCTGCGGTTTGTTTTCTCTCCCGGGTGTGTCGTGAGTAATTAGTTAATTTGGATCACCCGGTGCTCCCGATTAAACCTGTGGAGAAACCTGGCCACAAGTCGCCAGGTGTACGGCGACAAAGGGCTGCTGCGCGCTTCATCGTTTCAACTGTTCTGTAACTCATCTTAACTCTGCCAGATCCAACATGTACAGCATAATGGAACACGAGCTGAAGCCGACCGGCCAGCCACCGTCTCATCAGACCTCCCAAGGAATGTCACCGGTCACCGGCAACATGACCGGGAACATGGGCACCAACGGCAACTCACACCCGAGCTCCAAAACGGCATTAGCACCTGGAGGCGACCCCATGGATAAAGTCAAGCGGCCCATGAACGCTTTCATGGTCTGGTCCAGGGGACAGAGGCGCAAGATGGCTCAAGAAAACCCCAAAATGCACAATTCTGAGATCAGCAAGCGGCTGGGAGCGGAGTGGAAACTTCTGACCGACGCCGAGAAACGGCCCTTCATCGACGAGGCCAAGCGGCTCCGGGCCGTCCACATGAAGGAGTACCCCGACTACAAGTACAAGCCACGCCGCAAGACAAAGCCACTGCTGAAGAAGGACACTCAGGTGGGTAAGTACCCGCTGTCAGCCGGTAACCTGCTGGCGGCTGCGGCTGCGCAAGGCCAAGGTGGAAGTCCGAGGATGGAGAGCTACGGCTGGGGCCCCACCGGTGGGTACGCCGGTATGCAGGGCGAGGCGCTCGGCTACACACAGCAGCTACACCGGTATGACCTGTCAGCTCTCCAGTACCCACCTGCAATGACGGCAGCACAGACGTACATGAACGGAGCCAACTCGTACAGGTGAGCTGCAGCTGTACGGGAACTACAGTGCAGTAAATTAAAGTACATTTTAGGATCACTTTTTGTTTTTACTGTGTCCCATTTTCGCTGTTTAACCAACAAAGGCAGTTTGGTCCGAATGTCCTTGCATTGATTGTTCAGCCTGTCCTCATTTCTCCAGTCAGGGCCAAAATGTATCAAAGTGTGGCCTGCTTTACAAATACTTTGGCCTATAGAAAGAGGATATAATAGATTTATCGTAATTTTTGTGACCCTTTTGTCCATCAAGCAAACCCTTCAGAACTTTCCCACAAGGATCAAAACTATTAAATTTGAGTGAATGGTGGTTTTCATTTCGCCTAATTTATCTGCAGTTTTTTTCCTTGAAGGCCGTTTTTGTTGCCTCCAAAGTAAATAATATCCCAAGAATTAGCCTAACATGCTTAATAAAATGATGAAATTAGGTGCCTCCTGTTTACAGCCTCCCAATAAGGTCTCCAGCACGCGCTGTAGGCCGATTATTGGTTGATTGCTGCGATCAGAAAAAACAGTTTTGTTGAAATGTACAAATTCTGGAATTACTGAACAAAAGGCAAACTGTGTTAATCACGTGACTTGATAATAGCTCTCCAAAAAAGATGGATTTGAAGAAGGGAGCGCCTCTCAACGACAATCAGTTGAGGAGAGAGGTCTGCACAGAACACTTTCAAATCAAGTGGAGAGCATGGCAGAGATTAAATATTACGCACACGCATGAATCAGTTTATTTAGAATGAGGCGTTTAATAATTTTTTTTAAAATATGGATTTTTATTTAGATTGATCTTTTATTCTTATTGTAGTGGGTCCATGTCAGCAGTTCCAAACACAAAACAAAGACATAGTTACACTTGCATATACTGTATGCCTCTTCTATTCACATTCACAGAATAGTTGTATTTTCTTTCTTTCTTTTTTTTTAACAAGATTGTGACTTGATCATTGGATAGAAAGACTCCCCATTTTATTTGTACTGCCCAAACCCCAGGAATGGTTTTAAATAGTTTTAGCAGCTAAAAAAAGTTAGTTATTTTTAAAATAAAAGTAGTCAACCAATATCATATTTAGATGCCACAACAGTGACAGACAATTAGCTTTATTAGTTGCTGAACTGGATTTGCTTGTCAGACATGAAGAGGGGTGCCTGAATTCTCACAGGGGACTGAGAATTCTGATGTTGATTTAGTGTTTTTTTTTTTTTTTTTTTTTAACAATTTCTGAATAAAACTTTCAAACCAACGGACAAAAAACAAACAAGAAAGGAAAAAGTAATGTCAAATGACCTGAAATACACTGACACTGAAACCACTCAACTACTCAATCTTCAGAGTAAGAGATGTAAAATGGACCTGTAAGAGAGCACTTTAAAAATAAGACTTTAATCGGGAAGAAATGTTGAGATAAATTATTCAGTGCCATTGAGCCATTGAAAAACTCTGAGAAACAACAGGCTTCAGTCTGTTGCCTACTTGTTATGAGTGTGGCGTTCTGCTGTGGGCTGGGTCCTGTCTGGAATGTTGATCAGGATGACTTGATGGCAGGCAAGACTGCTCTGTGTGTGGTCCTCTACCCACAATCCCCTGTTCCTGCTAACCCTAAACTTGTGTCCGGATACACTTCTGGGTCTCTGCCTTCTGCCGTAGGTCTACTGTCCCCCAAACTACAGTAGATACAATTGAAAGATAGAACACTTTGACAAATGTTGTAGTGTGAATGATGCTGAACTTTATTTCAATATTTGATCATTTCGAAGTTCCCTTGACTGATTTGCAGTGTTATCATTTCAGACATCTTTGTTCTTACTGTTTTTTTTTCTCCCACAAATAAAAGTATCTTCCACGGAAGCTTACGTTTTAGAAGTCAAAAGTTTAGAGTCATGTTGGAGGCCAAGTCTGTTGATGTCCATCCTGTTCCTTTGTGGCATAGTAAATGGAATCTAACACAGGGAAGTTTGTAGTTAGGAAAAAAGAAACATCTTGTCAACTGACATAAATCTTTATGGGCTGTGAGTTTGAGAAATGGCAAAAATACAACTGATTAAGGGTTTTAAACATTTTCTTCATTATATTGTATAAGTAGGATGTTCTAACTATATAAAACTGGACCCAATTAGACTGGTATAAGATGGTTTAAAATAAGTCACTACTTTTTCAACACTTCAATGACATGCTTTTTGCAGAGAAACCATTTGAACTGAGTGGGATGTTGTCTGCTGGCAAGTTTCTACAGTGACACTTCAGTGCACATTTCCATGACTTCTGGGTGCATTGCACTCTTTCTCCTCATTTGGGATTACTGTCCTGTTGTTGTTTGTGAACTCGTTGCTATGATTGCTAGATGATGGATATTTTTTGCTTGTGTCAATTTTTAGTTCCACATGCAGGCTTGTGTGGATTCAGCATTAACCTCCACAAGGATGAGGAGCTCTGTTAAACTGAATTTGCTTCCAGCTGAATTATCCATAAATCAATTTTTAGCCTCCTGTGCTGGTCAGAATTATAATGGCAGCAGTGCAGCTCCAAATTCTTTGTTCTCCAGAATAGGAGCCCCCATACTGGATTAACTTTTCTTAACATATCCTAGCAAAAGTTTGCTAAGAGTGTCAGTTTCTTGTGAATGAATGAATTTGTTGTACCTGAAGGTTAAATGTTCATTTTAAATGAGAAATGAATGTTCCCACTGAGACTCAGAGTGAGAATTTTTTTTTTTTTTTTTTTTTTTTGTGCTCAGGCTGGTGAATAGCAGAGGTGTTTCTGACTGAAGGCTTTCAGAGTTTGTAGGTGGGGTTGTAAACTAGGCCAGTGTTGATCTGTAGACCAAACATACAGTGGTTACTCTCCCTGATCCTGGCTCTGTCTCAACATGCAGGTGCTCATTATGAAAAATCTGTCGTAGTTTGAACACTGGTGTACTCTGACTCATTGCCTCTTGTAACAGTCCAAGCAGTGCAAGTGACAGTAGCAACACCACAATGTAAAATATTGCATTACAGGTAAAATTTAGCATTGTCTGTATTACTTAAATATTTACACGTCAATAAAATATGCTTAAATGTAAAGTCATTAAGAAGTACAAGCCCTCTGAGGTATTTTTGATCATATAAATTATATTTACATATGGAAAAAAGACACCTGCACACTTATTCACACTGCAAGCACCTAATTTATGAGTGTGTTAAGTGTTAATTTAGCTAGGTAAACACCACTAAGTTAATGATTTCTGAAGCTGTTTATGTTTAAAACCATATTCCAGGACCAAAAACCTATGAATAACTCATATTCTTCTCTTAAAAATCCTCTAAATTTTAGTGATAGCAGGTTTCGAGACTATTTCAAATGGTTTTGGACTGGCCTACCCTTTTGTTCACTTGCAAATGTAATACATGATTGATGCCTCAACTTCTTTAACCTAGAAACAGAGCAGTCACTGCTCAAATGGAAATTAAAGCTACAAAGCTACTTACACGTAATGATGATGATGTAATGTGAACATGGTTTCATTTTGGTAAAAGAGCATCTCTGTTGTGCAGTAAACAAGTAATCTGGAATTGTCCTCTACTGTCTACTGAACTTGTGCCATGAACACTCCTATATAACATTTAGATACAATTATTCCCAAGACTGAACTCAAGTAATACGATGATCATTTCCATCAAGTCCCAGTTCATTCATTTTAATGCTGCTGAACACTGATTCTCCTCTTGAAAGGATAACTCCTTTTAAAATAAAACTTAAAAGTTAAGAAGACATTCAGAATATCAGTTGTTAGAAGTTGGAGCAAAGTTTGGCTTAATTTTTTATTTCCTCAAACGGCAAACTTGTTGTACTCTACAGTTGGAGACACTGAAATTGTGCAGTTTTCCTTTTCAAAGTGTCTAACAGATTACATCACACATGGCCCATTCTCTAATCATCACTGAATTAACATGACAGTCACCCAATTATCATTGGGTTTTTTTCAGTAACCTGATTATTAAATGTGAATGAGAAAGATGTTTTCTTAATCTGGAATCTTAATAAGAGAAGCCCTGTTAACATGGCTACATTTCTGCTACGTTTTTCTTTTTTATTAACTTGTGCATAAAGGACAGGGGCATGAAAACGTTATTGCAACAGTGCATCCTGAAATCAGACATAAACCCATAGTCTGATTTCTCCCAGTAACCAGATATATTTATATTTTAAACTCTCAGATGAGGCATCTTACTTGTATGTCTTTTGCACCCACAGCCCCATGTCCTACAGTAGCAGTCCCCAGCAGCCGAGCCCTGTGACCATGTCCATGGTGAAAGCAGAACCTGTGTCCCACTCACCTCCGACGGGGACACCAAACCACCATCGGGGTCCTCTGCAGGGTGACCTCAGGGACATGATCAGCATGTACATCCCAGGACCAGGAGGGGATGCCGGTGACCCCACAGCAGCACAGAGGGGCTACAGCAGTGTCCAGCAGCACTACCTCACTGGAACCGTCCCACTCACACACATCTAGAATTGAACTGGGAATCATGGGGGAGGGGAGGGGAGGGGAGGGGAGGGGAGGGGAGGGGTGGGTGAAGAAGTTGGAGTCAGTGTGGTGGACTTTACTGGCAAAGAGACACAAGATGTGAAGAAAAAATACATTTTGTTCCTGCATTCAGGGCTCTTATAGTTCCACATGTGTCTGCAATTAAAGGCAC
Source organism: Thunnus albacares (assembly GCF_914725855.1). Lineage (NCBI taxonomy): Eukaryota > Metazoa > Chordata > Actinopteri > Scombriformes > Scombridae > Thunnus > Thunnus albacares. The sequence goes on along the minus strand of NC_058127.1, from coordinate 27,426,239 downwards.
AAGATCACTACATTTTTTTTTATTTTATAAAGCAGTTTTTTCTACCTCTTTGGTGCCACATCTGTTCAGATAAATACCACACACACCTGCCACCACACGTACAGAACTGAGACTTCTTCCTGCCCACCGCCCTCCAGCAGACTTCTCTCCATGAAGGACTGCAGTGAAGACGGGGACAATGTCTGTTTATTGTGTACACATTAGGAAATGTTACTTTGCCTTTTTATATTTTTTAGAAGTTATCCGTAATAACTTAAAATCAAAGACTCCTTAATACCTCCCTAACTTGTGACACTGGCACTCATTACAGTTCCACCATACCCAGTCAGTGCCTGTAGACTGGTTCTGTTATTGGGTTTAGTCTTCCAGTGTTTGACCATACAGCCAGTCCCTGCCATGTACAACCACAGCACAGAGACAAATAAAATGCCAACTTGGTCCATGGATCAGAATCTCTCAGCTAGTGACAGACAAATCACCTGAGCTGAAGTGCTCTGGTTGTTGAATTGTTGTTGCTGTCCTAATGTGTGAGTGGAGCTGGAGAACAGCTGGGTGGGTAAAATGGGAAGGAAATGCACAACTTGAATAACAGAGGTGTTTTTTTTTTAAAATGAACTCTTTGTGCCTTGGCTTTGGTTTAGTACTCTTGTATTTTTATATTTTTTTAATTGATGAAAATTTTGGATGACATGGAAAACACCTGTTGGACAATCAGCACTGCATTCACTGGAAATGAACATAAAACACTGGCTTCTATGATCTATGGTGTTGCTTAGAATGTAGAACCAGCCTGGTTCCTTCGTTCTCTATAAAGTGTACAAAATGCTGAACAGTAGGTCTAGTGAAAGTCTCCACACTCTCACCAGATCTCTGGATTTACAACTTTGAGTCTCAGAAGATGTGTGACACTGTTTTTGCTGCCTGTATGTTTTTATTCGCTATAATTAGTTTTAGATTGGACTTTTTTGATGTAAATGTTCAGTTGTGTTGTTCTGGCATTGTCCTGAGTTGCTCTGTGTATTCATTGTCACTTTGCTCTAGGCAATAGGCATTGTATAGGCTGATCATTTAAGTGAATGAAATTTGATATGAAAGGCTGTATTTCAGTTGAGTAGTTTTACTCCAAATAGCACATTAAGACTTGCAAGTTATATCTTCCAAGTACGCTGAACTGACAAAAAGCCTTCCAGGCATGTTTTTAATGGCCTTTCTAAGTGTTTTTACCACCAGCAAAGAGAATATATCAAATTAAATTTTCAGATTATATCTCTAACAAACCTTCCATTTTGTTTCTAAACTTTATTTCAGATAATTTTACCTGTGGATAATTAAATCATTCTATGAAAGAATAAACTACAGTGTTTTTAATCCTAGTTCTCTCAAACCGACAGTACTGTCATTGTCTGTTTTTCTGTCTGGTTACTAGTGCTGCTATGGACCTAAAGGGAGCTTTTTTTGTATATTTTCAACCTACAAAAACTGCGAATGCTGCATGTGGTAGACTATTTACAGTTCTTTAGTTTAAAGCATTCATTACTAACTACTGTAAACACGCACTAGAAACAGATGCCTGACTTATTTTTGAAAAGGGGGGAGAGCAGGTATATTTAAGTAATACGTGAATGTTTACATTGCTACCCGAGTATTTGAAAATTAACTGTTACACTGACTTGTATCTCTATTTTTAGAATGAATTCTCTTTTTGTAAATGCTGCCAGATACTAGAATTACTGTATGTAGCATTCATGTAAATAATGTATACATTTTTAGGCTCTTATACTAAGAGTCTTGATTCCTTTTTGATTAAAAAATCTTTGTTATGGCATTCATGACAATATTAATAAAAAGTACAAATCCTTTTTTTCCATTTATGTTGCATGATAAATTTTGTCTGTGTGCTTTTAGTTCAAAGGCAGTATGTATATGATGGAATTAATAGAAATGGAATTAGTGAAGTCTTATTTTGCCCATGAACAGTTCCTTTTATGGAGGCCATTTTTATTCACATGGTGATTAATCAAGATAGTTAAAAGATAATAAAACTTAACACAAAATTGTTGTAGTAAACAGTAGTCTATATAGTAATTCTTCCATCATTGTATCATAGAAATCTATAATGAGACCTTTTACATAAGTATATATCACAAAGAGAAGTCCTCAAACGTTCTGCATTCAAGTAGTACTGACAGCAAAATGGAATTAAAGTATCAAAAGTAAAAGTACTTATGCAAAATGGCCCTGGAGGGTTATGTTTATCATATATCATATATATCATATATATCATATATATTGGAATATTATTACTGATTTATTGATATGTACATGTAAGCATTTTAAGGTCGAAGCACAGCTAATTTTAACAACTTATAGCTTATTAGTTTTTTTCAAAATAAATGGCAACTTCATATAAAATCCCAATCTGAAAAGTAACTAATAACTATAGCTGTGAAACGAATCTAATGGAGTAAAAAGTACAATATTTTCCTCTGAAATGAAATGGAGTAGAATTTACCATAAAGTAAAACTCAAGTAAAATTCAAGTTGCTCAAAATTGTTAACTCTAACATATAATAACATTGGTGCACCACTGATACTATATGTTAGCGAAATATGGACGCATTTAAAGGACAATACTCGTAATTTAGCAAGTTTTATTCAATTCAGTTCATGTATATATATTTTGTAAGCCTCCATTCAACCTTTCATAGTTTTTAATTTAGTTCTCCTATTGTTCTTGGCGGTTAGTTATTTTGTTCATATCTATGGGATATGAAAGCTTAAAATTAGCTTGAGTCCTGTAATTAAACTCGCTTTGAATACCAAGTCTTCATTAATTTGTGTCATAGTTATATTATCATTCTAGGTTAATGCAGAGTAGACTTCCCTCTAGGCAGCAGTAATCAAATTTAAAGAAAACCTTTGCAGATTTGACTTTCACTGTGATGGTTTAAACATTTGTAGCACATAGGCCTATTTAAAGATTTCGAATTTATTTTATATAGGCTATTCTTAAAAAATCTGAAGCTCTACAGCATGATTTGGAAAATGGTCAGCAGTTGTGTAAAATATAGACTGTTATAGGGAGATTAAACATTGGAATTTTCCTCTAAAGCGACACAGTGCTGTAGGCTTACAGTTTATAAATATACGTACTGCTAAGCATTACTTGTTACAGCCTAAATGTTATCATATTACATTAATGTGTTTTATTGATATTATTGCTGATAGATTTACAGTTTATTCTTTTGCTTATTATTTTCAAATAGGCTATAACCAGTCTTTTTCCAGAAGGGCCAGATGAATAGTGGCCTAATATTTTTTTCTCCTCTGAATTGGAAAATCCAGTTATCTGAATGTCACCAGATGAGTGTTGGTGTTTCTCAGCTGTTGCTTCAAACATGACCTCATTCATCGACATCATTGCAGAATATAAGAATGGCATACCAGCAATCAAAACTGACCTTTTTTTCACTTTTTTCACAGCGTCTTCACAGGCGGAGCCATCAGCGCTGCCTGAGGCCGCTCAGAATAAAACTCCGGACAAAAGTGAACATTAGCGGGAGAACATGGGTGTCTTGCCGGGGTGGCAAGACGTGATGGGTGAGGGTGAATGGTGCCTAGAATGATTTAAAGCTCGATTATTTACTTTCTTATCTTTACCCTCTTTTAAAATTCACTTTCTCCTTTCCCCCCACCTCCCTTTCACTGTCTCCCTCCTCCCCTGCGTCTCTCAACAGAGAAAGCGGGTGGATAGCCCGTTCGTAATTGGCCGTTTCAGAGGCGCATTGTCCGCGGCTTTTCAGGCCGCAGGTGCATATAGTAAAGCCGGAGTCTCCGCTCCTCCCCCGGGCGTCTTTGTTCCCTTTCCCCGCCTCCCCCACTCTCCCGCTGGGCAGAAAATTAGGGCTGCTTTTTGCGGCTTCGTCCTCAAGCTTAACCCTTTCACCGACCGCCGCCTTTCTCATGGAAATGGGACAGAACCCCGCACCGGCTAATCGGTCAGTGAGGGGAGGGGAGGGGATGGGATGGTAGGGAAAGGGGGGAGAGAAAGATGAGGGAACCAGGATCAACAGGGGGAAAAGGATAACGGGGAACAAATGCAGGGAGGTCGGCGAAAATCAATAGCTTCTCAAATTTCCCAAACAGCACATATCCGAATACATTTCATAGGTAATGCCACATTTTAGTTAGCCTTAGCCAAATGAAGAATTTAGTTGAGTTTTTAGAAAGCCCTGTGAGTTGCAACGGTCAATTGTGTACAGAGAGGTTTCCCGTGATGTAAAGTTTAATAAAATAATAGTGAAACTATTCTAATTTCTTATTTATTTGCTGCATGGGGACCTGTGGAACTCTGGTAAGGACCCCCTGAACTGAAACCGAACCCTCTGAAAGATTCCGAGACGCCCTCAAACCCATCTAAGCCCCCTGAGGATCCCTGGAACCCATGGGACTATCTTAAGGACGCATAGAACCATTTCAGGGACCACTTGGGGCCTTTCAGATTAAACATTGAGAATTAATCGAAATGTTATTCTTAAAGAACATACCTGTATTTTGTTTAAACATACATACACACACACACACACACACACACACACATATATACATACATATGGACCTTGTTAAAATGTACTTATTTAGTCATGCCACGGTTATTGATTAAGATCCCCCCTGAAACATTTATTTCAGTTGTTAAGAATCTCTTACATGTTGATTGGAACCATTGGAACGTATGGCCAAAAAGTGGAGTTTATAGAGCTGTATAAACCAAATCTAAAATTACTTTTTGATCTGTAAAAAAGAAATCTGTAAAAAACTGAGTGAAAAGCATTGGGCATGGTTCATGTAATACTGCTGCAATTCAAACATTCTTAGATAGTACCTAAACATAAGAACATATGGAGCATGTAGAACTTTGCTCTCCAGAAGAGATTAAAAGGTGCTTTTATAACTTTCGATAATTGACAGTGTATTTAAATACATGTTGATTTTGGCAAAGAATCAAAGGAGCATTTTTTGCCCTGTAACTAGCGGAAGTTAGAGCATATATGTGGGTTGTTTTGGCTGCGCTCCATGTGTGGGTGGGGATGGGGTAGGGAGTGGGAGAGGGGTGGGTGTGGAGAAGTGGGTGGAGGGAGTGTCAAAAGAGGGATTTTCTGGTCCAATACATCCCATCACTTAGCAACAAGCAGTGAGGCTTCAACAAGTGGTTGCCATGGATCTGCTGAGAGTGACTTAAAAGTCTCCACAAAGAGCTGTGGTCAGCCTGTGTGTGTGTGTGTGTGTGTGTGTGTGTGTGTGTGTGTGTGTGTGTGTGTGTGTGTGTGCGCGCGTGTGTGTGTGTGTGTGTGTGAGAGAGAGAGAGATAGAGAGAGAGACAGCAAGAGAGAGAGAATCAGGTGGTGAGTTTTAAGTGCAAATTGACATTCACTTTGCTTACACACAATCTAGTTGTAAGATCCACGTTTTTGCAGAAAATGAATTTGAATCCCAGCTTCTCTCCTGCAAGGTTAATTTACGCTCACTGACTGACAGGTCAAGCTCTCATTCACTGGCTGCTACTGTTGTCTCTCTCTTCAATGAACACTATAACAAGTAAATGGCGGAATTAGGAATTATATCAACACAGACAGGAATGAGTTCGGCAACATTACTCCAGGAAACCACCACTTCATGAGCAGTCATGGAAATGCTGCCTTGATTTTATTATAAAGTACCTGCTCCAGGAGCAGAGCGACAGCCCCTATTTGCATGCATACCAGGGCAAACACCATCGTATATACATGCGTTCCCATGCATTTTGTGCATGTAAGGCAGAGGAGGTTTGCAGATGTATGATCCCTATAGGTCTGTACATACACACAGATGTGTATTTTATCCTCTAATTCTTGCATGTACTCGCATGGTCCCTATATCAACTTGATCCCTCACCATTGATTATTGACATAATCAACAAAACTGTCTCCTCTCTTGGTTTTTAACAACAACCTGTTCCTTTTCTCCCCCCTGGTGGTTGGAATGATTTTACCCAATCAGAAACAACTATTTTGCATGGTCATGACATAACACTGAGTCAGTGCAGTAATTTTGATGTCAGTCTTGAGTGAAATCAAGACCACCTACTCAGCAAAATAACCCTGGGCAAAATATTGACAGAACTGTGAGATTATACACCTCACCAGGAGAACTTAGAGAAAACCAGAGAAAAAATAAAATCCTGATGACCAGCCGATGACCCGGAAACATTTACCTCAGATCATTCTAGTCTAATTTAATTGTAGCA